>NW_017676292.1:42166-42567 GCF_001879085.1 Nicotiana attenuata
TTGCTTTCAGTTACTGTACTAACTTTTTTAGCATAATAAGTTACTTAGTTTTAGGATAAATGTACTTTTTTGAATTTAAATTTCTATTAGATTTTTTAGGTTTGTTGAGATATTTTAATTTTTTTTAAATTCTTCTTATGCAGATTTTTCTGCAGATTATGTTCTCAAGTTGGCTATTTGAAGCCTTCTATGTTTAATAAAAAAGCAGAGACAATTTTCAATCAATATTTTTAATATTTTTGCTACCCATCTTTTAAAAAATCAACAAAGGAAAATATATATATATATATATATATATATATATAAGAAAGCGACCAAAAACGTCAATTAAATATTTAAATATAAAAAAAAGGCTGTTTTGTGGACTAATAATTATATTAAACGTTACATCCAAGAGACAC
>NW_017676292.1:47296-47845 GCF_001879085.1 Nicotiana attenuata
TTAATTTAGGAAGCTTGGGATCTCAATGGTGTTTTATTTATTCTTTTGTTTTTCCGGTTTTAGAAATCGACAAATATATGTTAGTTAATGTTACAAAATTACAATATATATATATATATATATATATATAGAGTCAATCAATTCGTTTTTTCGCTTTCTATCGCACGCTTCAACTATTTATTTATATAGTGTGTGAATCATTCTTCAAAGTCACACCATAAGAGTCATTTATTATTTCATATATTACCTTCCGTTATTTAAAAAAAAACACACAGAAACAAAAAATGTTAAGATATTCGGGCTTATTCACAAAATATCAGACGGAAAAGAAAGAAGAAAAAAACTGCACTACAAAAGTGTACAATTTCAGCGATGCTCAAAACAATGCTCAAGCACAAACAACAAAAGCAAGAATTGAGGAGGAGCAACTCTTTAAATTGCAGCAAGTGAAGGAAAGGAGGAGCATGGAAATTTTGTTGCTTTCAGTTACTGTACTAACTTTTTTAGCATAATAAGTTACTTAGTTTTAGGATAAATGTACTTTTTTGA
>NW_017676293.1:0-3499 GCF_001879085.1 Nicotiana attenuata
TCCGATTTGGGAGATTTTTATATGGTTAGACTCGTGAGAGTACGAGGGTTCTAAAAATGTGAAAATTATTCGATTCCGAGATGTTGTCTTGAGGGGCGTTTTGGTCATTTTACCTATTTTCGCGTCCTAGCTTTAAATTTAATAGTGGAATCAGTTGTTTGCATTATTACTTACGATATGTAATTGAATTGAATAGATTTGGGCCATTTGGAGTCAGCTACTCGTGGCAAAAATGTGATTTCGAGTTGATTTTGGTGCTGATTCGAGGTAAGTGGCTTGTCTAACCTCGTGTGGGGGACCTTTCCCCCTTAGGATATGATATGTGGTAATTGAGTGCCTTGTACGTGAGGTGACGAGCGCGTACTTGAGCTAATTGTTGAAAAATCCGATTTTTACTTAAGATATTGAGACTGAGTTTCCTTCATATTTGCCTTGTTTTACTTGCAGTTATAACCTGTGTTAGATTAGAAAAGCATGTTTAGTTGATTTAACTTGCCTAATTGTTTAAGTTGCCTTGACTGTACTACGTGAAGTATGCTAGGCTAGTTCTACCTGATGTTTGTCTTTTGTACTTCATCTCTGAATATCTTCTGGTTGTGGTTGCGCATTTACATTGGGACTACGGATGTGGGATTCCGGTAGCTCCCCCCTTGTTTGTTTACTTTAAGACTACGGGTTCGATTCCCGGTAGATCCCCCTGCACTTTTACTTTGGGACAGCGGGTTAGATTCCCGATAGATCCCCCCCTGCACATTTATAGTTGGACTACGGGACGGTATCCCGGGAGATCCTTCGGATATACACATATGATGGACTACGGGACGGTATCCCGGGAGATCCACTAGACAGTTGAGAAAAGGACTACAGGACGGTATCCTGGGAGATCCTCATTGTTACCATTGGTATTGAGCTGTACTTACTCTGTGGTTGTTCCGTTCTCGTGTATTTGCTATTGCCTTGTTTAACCTGTCTTACTTCGCTGTTGTCTTTATTATTTCTGTCAGATTATCATACTGTAAATTACTGTTATTACTATATCATGTCTCAGTATGGCCCTGACCTTCCTCGTCACTACCCAACCGAGGTTAGGCTTGGCACTTACTGAGTACCGCTGTGGTGTACTCATGCTCTTCTTGCGCATGTTTTTCATGTGCAGATCATCCAGGTACCTCTACTCAGGCGCACTATCAGTGAGGCAGGAGGACTACGAAGACTTCGAGGTAGATCTGCTGCGTCCGCAGACCGATGAGTCTCCCTCTTATTCTATCTTTAGTACTTAGTTTTTCCTTCTTTCGGTTGTTAGAAAATTCTGGAGTTTGGAACCTTTACTATACACTTCTGTAGCCTGTGTTGCCGGTGAGTTTCTGGGCTTTGGGAATTGTTTTAGAATTGTGATATTGAGTTGTACTTGCCAAGCGACATTCAGTACAGTTTTCTTTAGATATTTGATTTGATTTTCTCTATTTTTCCGCAATTATTATATTTCCGCAAATGTTAGGCTTACCTGGTTATGGAGACCAGGTGCCGTCATGATGTGTTCACGGTTGGTGAACTAGGGTTGTGACAAGTTGGTATCAGAGCTCTAGGTTCATAGGAGTCACGGAACACAGGCCGGTTTATTAGAGTCTCGCTGATCGGTAAGGAGACGTCTGTACGTATCTACGAGAGGCTATGTAACTGTTTAGGAGAAATCTTCATTTCATTTGAACCCTTTGTCGTGCGATATTTCGAACATCAACTCTAAACTTCTGACTTCTATTCTCTCACAGATGGTGAGGACACGTGCTACTCATGATGATCAGGCACCGGCGCCCCCTTCTGCAGCCGTCAGAGGCCGGGGCCGGGGGAGAGGTCGAGGACGCGCACGCGGTGCAGCCAGAGCACCTGCGCGAGCTGCCGCCGAGGTACCACCAGTAGATCCAGCCGAAGCCCAGGCACCTGGCACACCTACTACTGCCACTACTACTCCAGCGCTCCAGGAGACTTTGGCTTAGTTAATGAGCATGTACACCACCTTGGCTCAGGCGGGGTTGCTTCCCGTTACTGCAGCCACATCCCAGGCCGGGGGAGGAGCACAGACTCCCGCTGTCCGCACTCCTGAGCAGCGAGTGCAGGTTGAGCAGGCTCCCGAGATTATTCCGGCACCGCCTGCAGCGCCAGTTCAGCCCGAGGATGAGTCAGCTGCTTCAGAGGACGAGCAGCGCAGACTTGAGAGGTTCAAGAAGTATGATCCCCCAGTGTTCAGTGGATTAGCATCAGACGATGCCTTGGGATTTCTAGAGGAGTGTCATCGTATTCTTCGCACTATGGGCATAGTGGAGTCCGGCGGGGTTTATTTCACTGCTTTTCAGCTTCGGGGAGCCGCCTATGACTGGTGGCGCACTTATGAGATAGACAGTCCAGTCGAGGCTGCTTCACTGACTTGGACCCAGCTCTCGGACATATTTATGAGAGAGTTTGTTCCACGGAGCCTCAGAGATTCATGGCGCGCAGAGTTTGAGCACTTGCGCCAGGGGGCTATGACAGTTTCAGAGTATGCCATCCGTTATACCAGGATGGCCAGGCACGCACCGGCTTTGGTTGCTACAGTTCTCGAGAGAGTTCGCAGGTTCATTGAGGGCCTTATTCCGCCCATCAGGTCTAGCATGGCTCGAGAGTTGGAGATGGACTTTCCTTATCAGCAGGCAGTGAGCATTGCTAGGATGATTGAGGGTATGCTCGCCAGGGAGCAAGGAGAGAGGGAGGCCAAGAGGTCTAGAGAGTCGGGTCACTACTCTGGTGCCCGTACCCCATCAGCAGGTCGTTATGGTAGGGGTTATGCGGGTTGCCCTGTACATTCAGCTCTTCCAGCAGCCGGCAGTACTCCGGCTCCACCTCCACCTCAGGAGCCTTATTATGCACCTCCAGTTTCTAGCGCGCCTCCTGCGCGGGGTGCTTCCAGAGGTCAGCCCAGCAGGCCTAGTCACAGCCACCGCGTCCTTCCAGAGCTTGTTTTGAGTGTGGTGATACACGCCACATGGTTAGGAACTGCCCCAGACTTGGTAGGGGTGCATCTTCACACTGCTCAGTCGCAGCGTGCTCCTCAGAGTTCTCGGGCCATGATCACAGCTCCAGCAGCTACCCCACCTGCCCAGCCGGCTAGGGGCGGAGGTCGGGGGGATAGAGGTCGCCCTCGAGAGAGGGGCCGGGCCAGATATTATGCTATTCCTGCTCGTACTAAAGCTGTTGCCTCCGACTCCGTCATTACATGTATTATTCTGGTTTGTCACAGAGAGGCATCGGTTCTATTCGATCCGGGCTCTACTTACTCTTATGTGTCTTCTTACTTTGCTCCTCATTTGGGTGTGCCTCGGGACTCTTTGAGTGCCCCCATTTATGTTTCTACTCCCGTGGGAGATTCTCTTGTTGTGGACCGCGTTTATCGGTCATGTTTGGTTACTATTCGTGGTTTTGAGACCAGAGCAGACTTATTATTACTCGGTATGGTGGATTTTGACAT
>NW_017676293.1:5597-14705 GCF_001879085.1 Nicotiana attenuata
ATATATATATATATATATATAGCGTACTCATTTGGAATTTTAGTCTATTTTGTAAATTTTCAACGTGACTTAGACTTAGGCGTCTCCTTAGACCCCAAATCACTTATAATATGACTTATAAACGTATTACCATATCCAATTGATATCCATCATACTAATAATCCTCGTTTGCACACAAAATAAAATAATTAGCCTATCTTGGCACCACGAAATCTTAAATTACTTAGCGAAATTTTTCGGGGCCTTGCATTCTCCCCGCTTAGGATCAATCGTCCTCGAATGAGAAGTAGATTCCGCCCCAAACACTTAACATAACTTATTTGCTTTCTCACATACCTCAAATCTCCAAATTTTGACTAACTCCCAAATTTTCCTTTGTAATTGGGCTTATCCACCTGCTAGAGAATCACCAAAACCATCCTAATAACACATTGACAACTCAATAATGCATTACCACAAACCAATAATACAATTTTCAACATTACCTGCAATACATTAAAAAAATTGGCATCTCAGCATGAACTGTACATATTTGAACCATAACACATAGATATTACCTTTCGATCCACAATCATTTGCTATACAAACAAGTGAGAACATTTTATTCCCACAACACTTTTGGCCTTCAAGGTGACCTTCTCGACTTATATACTTTTCCATAACACATTAATGGAGGCAATCCCAACTTCCAGACTTATCTAACAAGGATAGCAATTAAGTACCTCTCATAAGCTAAATATCCATTAACTTTTCCTTCAGTAATTTACACCAGAATGATACACAAAGGATTTTCAATTTCATCATTTGACATAGACACATGAAACGCCGGGACACGGAGGCAATAATAGGGAAAACATCATACTCATAGTTTGGCCTATTTCTTTCAAGATTTCATAAGGCCTAATGTGACCACACATACTTTACCTTCATTAGCAATTCATATTACTCCTTCAGGGAGAAAATATTGAAAATAACCCGTTCACTTTCTTCAACTCTAGATATCTACGCCGAACACCCAAACTAAACCTTTGGCGACCTCCAACAATTACTCTAAGATGTTCCATAAAAAATTGACCATAGAATTTTCCTATTGAATATATTTGAATCACGGGGTGATGCTTCTTCTTTGACATGTTTGAACCTTCGACCCCCATAGATTTCTAAATGATGGAACAACGAGGTTCGAGATTGGCCGGAAAATTTTCAAGAATCCATCAATATGCCGAGCAGAGTATTTCAAGAGGTTATATATCCTAAGAGACATGAAGCTTACTACTAATATTGTTGACAAGATTAATATTGTGATGAAATTATTGATTTGACAAATGAGGCATAGAGTTAACTAGTACATTGACAATAGAAATCATTAAGGAGGAATATTCAGGTACGTGGCCCCAGTCGTCTCCTAGAGTTTAGGGAAAATCAGTTTATCAAAAATGAGAATACTCTGGCATCTTGAATGTGATATGGGTTTCAAAATACATGAAGTTGAATTACACTCCTAACATTAACGGACACAAGGAATCTATGCCACAAGACCATGAGGATAAAAAAGAAGTTGAACACTTATGAGATTATCATAATTCAAACAGCTTAACCCTTCCCGATAATTGATCCTATATGAGAGAACTAAAGATACGACAACTTGTCTTCCAAATCAAAATGTTCGTGATATGTGCCAAAACCTGAAACATTTGATATGAACCCTTTCACGAGTGAAACCATGTAGCTATGACATCTAAATATTGGGATGAAATCATGTGCTTGTTAGAGAGAATGAATATTTTTGCTATGAGCTAGATGTGTTTCTGCCATAATTACTCTCAAGCTGCAATACCAAGCCACTTCTTGGGCAACTACAATACTAGGAACAACGTGAGATACTTATTGCAGAACGATCTCAATGGACATGGAAGTCATGTTGAGATGGGCAAGCAAAAAAACATTCCTTTGACGAATTTGTGAGAATCTCAAATTTTCTCAGAAACTTTATGCGGACAAGTGACCCCTTTCAATTGACATGTACACACATGATAGGTGCTGAGATATGCTCTCATGTTACAAGACAGTGAAAAGGTTTCATGGTGATACTCGCAAGAGAGTATAGTGACTGTTCAAACCATAGAAGCCATATACACTAGAGAGAAAAAGAGTCACTCAAGAAGGATCGCCACACTAGGCTTATTTACACTGAACTTGACACCACATAGGTAAACTGTATGACGGTGCATGCATAAGCACAAGTGAGCAGATGTTATTCTTTCGAATCAAAAGGTTCTGTAAAAAATTCTTCAGTTATAGTCCCTTGTTGAGAATTTAGGAAAGCAAGTGGGAAGTATTAATCCTAGAGTTGTAACTCAATTCAAGGACATAATAATAGAACTCAATTCCTCAAGATGCCATAAATAAGAGAATTGTGATCAAGAGGCTTCACGAATAATGCATCTCGTTCTAAGAGTAGGTACATGCAATGTTTTTTTTTATTCAGCGTTTTGGTTAAGACCATGTTCATGAAGTCTCTTCAATATGGATGTACATATACAATGAATAAAGTTTTGCATTGTTCATAATGATGTACTAAGAAGTGACTTACTTGGTGACTTTAGGTTCATAGGGCTATAACTTAATCGATGCCCCGCTACTCCAAATCCATAATGTATTTCACGAGTGACCTAACATAAACACAAGTGGTGCTTCTTACAAATCAAACATTACGGCTTATTGGTACCAACAACCTTCTTTCGTTTCTTAGGTGCTCTCACCACATGATCTGGTGGTGCAATGACATTAATAGGAACAAGGGTACTCCCCTTAGAAACAAGTTCTTCCAATCCCTCCATGGCTCGATACATTCTCCTATCAAATTCTTGTGCAATCTCCCTCAGATTCAATGGTGGGGTCATTCCCTCCTTACTGCTTCAAACTCGTGGATCACTCATCTTGAAAATAAGACATAAAGAGCAAATTAGCTCCCTATTTTGAGCTCTATCGCATGATCTGGAGTATCAAAGAAAGGTGACATTCCTAAACGTCCGAGTAGCCTCCTCATTATAGATGTGGTTGACAACACACCGATAAGAAGGACTCTACTAGACACGGCTCCGAGACAACCTAGGATACTTTAAAACCGTAGGCTCTGATATAAAGTTTGGCACGACCCAAAATCAAGGAGCGCGACCGGCGCTCAACCTATTAAACCAACTGAGCAAGCCTGTTAGATTTCATTCTACCCAAATTCATCTTTGAATAAAGAGGAGATGTACTCCATTAATCATACTCTGAAAATATTTCATTAACAACTTCCATTTTATTTCCAATAGTAGCTTCAACCATAATTTCCAAAATATTACAATTTTATAGATATGATGAAAAATATGTTTGCCAAATACCAATATTTCTAATTGAATCTCAATATCAAACACCACCCACAACCTGTCTACGGAGCCTCTAAGTACAACTGGAGAGTAATATGGAAATACTGGCAACAACTCTCCGGCTATACCTCAAAATACAAAGTACATGAGAAGCAAAAGATACAGACCCCGAAATGAAGTGGGACTCACAAAGTCAGCTGAAAAGAGTACCCCACTATCACTGATCGATGCCGCATGCTGTGGAACCACCTGTATTAATTAAAGATACAGCACCCCGGCAAAAATGACGTTAGTGCCGTCGAATAGCACTAGTATGTATAGTTAAAAGTCCTCTTTCAAAATAGAATGACCATATAGGAAGTGGAAAACCATAGAAACAACAAGTCCCAATCAACAATATCCAAATGTCTAGTTAAAACATAAAAAATTTCAAAATACAAAAAATAATGTATATTTTTGGTTTGGAGATCATTAGCACCGATATACCACCGTCTTTGTTAGTACGGAGTCCGATCACGCCCGATCGGCTAGGCCATCTCCCCACGAACAATGTGGGTTGACATGATGATCCAAAAGAAAGTTGTTACAAGAGTAGTACCACCATGTGCGCAACATGGCGTCTGATTTCCACCCGATCAGCTAGGCCGCCTTCCCACATATGCCGTGTGGGTTGGCTTTTCCAATTCACAATTGTTACCAAGTTCATCCCAATTAAGGGGAATAATCACAATTTCACCAATATTCCAATTTTATCCCAAGTAAGAGGAATAATCACAATTCACCTCTACACCAGCACGCGTAGTTTCAGGTATGGGCCTTATGACCCAGCCTTCCTCGGTTTTGAAAATGATACTCCCAAAAAAAATTTTGATTTGATTTGCACACAAAGATAACATAAATACAGTTACACTCACCTCAGCATCTGTCACATCGTATAAATTTTCTTTAGTATTTCCAGTCATTCACAACAACATTATTCCCTTGGCTCGTTTGGCCATTCACAAGATTCTATTTCTGGCACGGTGGTCGTATTTCGTATTCCACACTTTCACCTCTTTCAATTTCAAAGATCACCAACCAATATTAATATATCAAATATTTCAACGATCAAATAACTCAAATTCATTAGTAATTGAAACTTCAAACACAAAAGGTTTCTTCCCAAAGAATGGGGCATACCAACAAGCAATAGAAACTCACATCAAAATCATAAACAAACAATACACCATTTATTCTTGCAATACTCCTTCCCAGAAATGACAATGTACAATTTAAACACATGAGTATGTATGATCTCGAACCACACCGGATATATTTATAAAGCAAAGCACTAGTTATAAATAACCGCTTATGGGCATGAAATGAGTACAAAAGCTTTTAGGCAATTCTATTTTTGAAATCATTTTTAAACAGTTGAGTCGAGGCTCATTTCATAATCTTTAACACATCCTCACATTTCATTGGAAACACTAGCCATAATAATAACTTAAATTCTTAGCACGTTGGCCACATTCTATGTCCCCAATCCACTTAATTCTTTTTCAAGCATCTTTATAGATTATCAACAACAAGACACTTTCAATCAAGACTTTAGGGACACATATGAGCAATTATGAGTCTTTAGCATATCGAGTTTTCTCACAAAAGTTGGCATACTAGCTTTTATTTGAAATACGGCTTAAGCCATAACATTTTAATACGCAACACATACTTTGAACATATATCTTTAGTCATAAGGCTCATTTCGAAATAGTCACATTTATAGGTAATAACCCAGGATATAGAAATTTGGAATTTTAAGCCAACCATACTTGAACTTATGGAAACATTTATGGAATTCAATAGAGAAAGTTTGGCCAACATACCTTGTTTGAGATTTCCATAAGATACTACAACGCACCAACACTTCTAGCAATAACAATCTATAGGAAGATAGAGAAAACCAGTTAATAATTAGAAGGATTCCCATGGTGTAACTCTCTTAGGAATTTTGTTAAACACGTATCATGAAAAATAGACTACAAGGATCTAAAATGGCGATCCATTCCTCCTTCAACAGATTTCAACAAGAAAACTACCCACAAGGGTTCATTAATCCCACATACTACAACTTAGTGTCACATGCATGGCCTATTCGCAACCCCACAATATATTTGAACTCTTAACCTCTTGCATGAAAGCTTAGGAGTAAGACTTACCCCGATAGATGATAATCTAGCGGCTAGCTCCCTTGATTCTTGAAGATTTGAGCAAGATTGGATGACTGGAATGCTAGGTTTCCCCCTTCTCTCTCTAAATTGCTCTTACCTCTCTCTAAAAACATAAGGGAAATATGCCAAAATAATCCCCAAAGGCTATTTATCAAAATGGGGTCGGGTTATGAAAATAGGAAAATGAAGCCTCCGAATCAGGTCTGCGGTCGCAGAATAGACTGCAGAACGGGTATGCGGGTCGAAGAATGGATCGCGAAACTGGTGGTCAGAAGTGGTCTGCACTGGGCAGGTCTGCGCTTTTTGCGGTTCGCAAACCATTTTTGCTGTTCGCAGAATGATTCTGCGATAGTAGAATTGGTCGCAGAATCGGATTTTGCCAGCCTTTGGTAATTTGAATGGCTAACCAGCCTTTGTAGGAGTGTCCAAATGACGAATGGTTTGGAGCGTTATAAACTAGACTCGAAGATTATTCACTTTATTGGTTGTGCATCACATAACACCTTAGATATATCTATATATATATATATATATATATATATATATATATATATGAAGATATGCTCGTCCAATATTTGGTCTTGTGCGTACTCATTTGGAATTTTAGTTTATTATGTAAATTTTCAACTTGACTTAGACCTAGGCCTCTCCTAAGACCCCAAATCACTTATAATATGACTTATACATTTATTACCATATCCAATTGATATCCATCATATTAATAATCCTCATTTGCACACAAAATAAAACAATTAGCCTACCTTGGCACCACGAAATCTTAAATTACTTAGCAAAATTTTTCGGAGCCTTACAGTACCATTCATATTTTGGAGGATATGTTGCAAGCATGCTCTATGGATTTCGGGGGTCATTTGGACCATAATCTACCTCTAGCGGAGTTTGCCTACAACAGTGGCTACCAATCGAGCATCAAAATGGCTCCGTAGGAAGCCTTATATGGGAGGCGATGTAGTTCTCTAATTGGTTGGGTTGAGCCCGATGAGGTTAGATTGTTGGGCACAAATTTGGTTCGTGATGCATTAAAGAAGGTGAAAGTAATTTAGGAGTGGGTTCGTACAACGCAGTCCAGAAGAAATAGTTATGCAAACTGGAAGGTTCGAGATATGGCTTACATGGAAGGTCAGAAGTTTCTTCTACAACTGTTGCCTATTAAGGGCGTGACGCGATTTGGGAAAAAGGGCATATTGAGCCGAGGTTTATTGGCATATTTGAGATATTGGAGAGAGTTGGGGAGGTTGCTTATAGGCTTGCATTGCGTCATAGACTAGCAGGGGTACATCTGGTATTTCACGTCTTTATGCTTCAAAAGTACCATGAAGATAAGTCACGTGTTTCAGACATCAACATGGTGTAGCTTGATGAGAATTTGACCTATGAGGAAGAGGCGATGGCTATTATAGACCGGCAGGTGTAGAAGTTGAGATCTAAAGACAGTCCTTCTGTGAAATTGCATTAGAGAGGTCGACCGATTGAGGACGCTACTTGGGAGTCTGAGTCCAATATGAGGAGTAGATACCCGCACCTTTTTTCCAGTCCAGTTAGCTTCCATGTCCGTTCGAGGACGAATGTTTCTTTTAGAGGTAGAGAATATAACGACCCGATAGATCTTTTTGAGTACCGGCTCCCTTTCCTATGTTTCAAGACTTTTCAAAGTTCAATTTTGTGATTTATGACTTGCGTGCGTAGTCCGTATTGATTTCAGGAAAGTTTATATGTGAAATTTTAAAGAAAATGTGATTTTTGACTTTAATATGACTAAAGTTGACCATGGTGAACGTTTTTGGTAAACGATCTCAAATCAGTATTTTAAGGATTTCGGTAAGTTCGCATGATTATTTTGGACTTTTACGCACGTTTGGCTGTGGTCCCGGGTGACCCGAGGCATTTTGGCGCATTATGTGAAAGTTGGAAAAAAAAGTTTTGAACTTGAAAATCTTGAGTTTTAATGATCGGTTCTTGAATTTTGATGATTTGAGCAAGCGTGCGAGTTTTTATGATGTTATAACACTTATGTGGATGCTTGAATTGGAGTCTTTGGGGCTCGAGTGAGTTTCGGATGGGTTGCAAAAGGTTTTGAACTATCGAGAAAAAATGAGGTGTTGTGAACCTACAAGTTTCGCATTTGCGAAGATCTGTTCGCAAATGTGAGCCTCACATTTGCGATATCGGCTTTGCATTTGCAATATGGGACTAGGGACTGGGACTTCGGCTTTGCAAAGAAATGATCGTATTTGTGAGATGGTGTGTATTGCAATTTTGATGGTAGTGTCACATTTGCGGCCGGGAGGTTGGGCTGGTCAGTTTCACAAATGCGAAGCTTTGACCGCATTTGCGATGGATGGGGACTTTACAATTGCGAGGCTTTTGTCATATTTACGACTTCTGTAGAGCTCAAGCACTGACTGCATTTGCAATCAGTGGTTCGCATAGTTCGCAATTGCGATACCTGCAGCTGGGTAAAATGTGGAGATTTTAGGACAGCACATTTTATACCATTTTTGAAACCTAGACTCCATAGAGGCAATTTTTTGGAGAGCAATTTTTTCCCAACTTCATAGGCTAGTAACTTTAACTTATTTTCAATCAATTTTCATTAATTTTTCATGAATCTCATCGTCAATTCAAGGATCTTTAGAGTAGAAATTGGGCTTTTTAGGTAAAATACAGAGATATTGTAAAAGTGAGATTAGACCTAAAATTGAGGTCTGATTTCGAAATAAATCACACATCCGGGTTCGAGTATGAATGGGCGATCTTAATTTTAGATTTCGACCACGTGGGCCCAGTTTAACTTTTTGTTGACTTTTTCAATTATGTTAAATATTGAACCTTTTTCATTCAAGGATAGTTTCTAAGGAGTGTTTTGACCTGTATGAACAATATTTGATTTGATTCGATTAGTTTAGAGACTTGTTCTAAAGGAAAAGCCATGTTGGATTGCTGATTGTGTTCCGGGAAGAGGTAAGTATCGTGGTTAACCTTTACTTAAGGGAATTAAGACTTGATTGGTATATTTGCTATGAGATTTACGTGTAGGAAAGGCGTATATGTAAGGTGAAGACTGCATATGCATTGTCATGAGTTCAAGTATGTAGGGTGTACTACTTAATTGCGTGTCTTTAGTTACATCATGTCTTCATTTATTCCATGTTTTACTTGTTACGTGCTTTACTTGCTACATGTCTTTATATGTTAGATACACGCCTTCACTTGTTACATGTCTCTATTTGCCACATGCTTACATTTATCCATGCCTTTATTTATTGTCCATCTTTACTTATTATATGTTTTTACATGCTATTAGATAGACGCTTTTATATGTCTCATGCCTTTACTTGCTTCCTATTTTACTCTACTATATTATATTGAATTGTCTTAGAGAATTTATGCGTTTTAGTTCCCTTGTTATGTTATGTTGTGAGATACTTTGTAGTTGGTAATGGTTATATATATATATATATATATATATATATATATATATATATATATATATATATATATAT
>NW_017676293.1:14725-24775 GCF_001879085.1 Nicotiana attenuata
TATATATATATGAATTGGATTGCACGCTGCAACAATATTATTATTGTATAAGTGGATCGGGTTGCACGCTACAACGATATTGGTATTGATATGTGGATCGGGTTGCGCGCTGCAATAGAGAGAATATATTATGGTTACTCTTGGTTGATACATTCCACTACAGTGTTGTGTTGTAAGACTGTGAAGTAATGACACATTGGGCCCCCCTGTCATTTACTTTCTTGTTCTGTTATCATGTCGTTATTCGTTTCTCTATCTTGTTATTGTTTTCTGCTTAGACTTGCATAGGTTTATAGTGAGTGTCTTGTCATAGCCTCGTCACTACTTCGTCCAAGTTAGTCTCGGCACTTACGGAGTACATGCGGTCGGTTGTACTCATACTACACTTTTGCACTTCTTGTGCAGATCCCGGTGTTGGTTCCAGTGGTGTACAAAGGTGATTGCTCGGACCCTTCCTCCCAGAAGAGTGGAGGTAGTGATGCACAACATTAGCAGACCTTGGAGTCCCTTTCCTATATTTATTGTTGTTTACTTTGTATTAGATATTTTGTATTTTATTTCAGACTTTGTTTGTAGTATTCTAGCAGCTCATGCACTTGTAACACTAATTTTTGGGATTAGTCTAGACAGCGTTGGTTTCAAATTATTATACATTTTAGGATATTTTAGTCTTAATCTCTTATTAATGTGTTTTTAAATTATTAAATTGCTTAATTATTTAGCAAATGTTGGCTTTCCTAGCAAGCGGATGTTAGGCGCCATCATGGCCCTATGGTTGGGACTTTGGGTCGTGATAGTAAGCCAATCACCTAACATCATTAAAACATCTAAAACATGATATAAAAAGATTAAATTTAATATAACATCGGAATTAGCGTTAACATAGTCCCAAAATAGCAAAACGCAATACAACATCCCCAAAACTAGGTAGTACAGAGTCATGAGCTCTAACTAAATACATAAGGATATTTCAGAGTACAATACTATTCGAATTTAAAATTAACAACATCAACATAAAGGATGAGACTCCAAGGGACTGTGACGTTCATGCAGCTCTACCTTGAGTCCTCTCAATTAATGATGCTCTCACACCCTAGATCTGTTGCATCCAATACCTAAATTTGCACAAAAATATGCAGAAATGTAGTATGAGTACACTACAATTTGTATCCAGTAAGTATCAAAACTATCCTTGGTAAAGTAGTGTCGAGGTTCAAGTCATATGATACTCACTAGTCAAATAACATGTGCAATATGTCAATAACTGGCAACAGAATATGTAACGGAAAACAATATCGACAATCTCTTTGGAACATATCGACAATCTGTCACAAAGGCTAAGTACGGCCAACACCCCTGCTCAACCATCCGTTGAGCCTTCAAAAAGAAAATCACTCTACTAGAAATTAGCCACAAAGAACCTCTCCATACCCCAGCATAGCCAAGGTCATGCTCTTACCGTGACAGTCAAGAATAACATGATATGGAGATAACCAATCCATGCCCAAGATCACCATATTAAGCAATACAAGATCAACTCTAATCATTTAGCCACCAATAGTGACAAAACAAGAATGATAGACGCAGTCAACCATAATAGAATCTCCAACGGGTGTAGACACATCAATAAGAGTATCCAGAGAATCACGAGCATATCCATATATGAAGTAAAGTAGGATAAAACATGCGAATAAGTAGAACTCGGATCAAATAAAACTGAAGCATCTCTATGATAGACCGGAACAATACATGTTATGACTGCATCTGATGTGACAACCTCGATCCTACCAGGGAAAGCATAACAATAGGCCTGGCCTCCCCTTCTAGGATGACCTCTACCCACCTGTTCCCCATCGGAAGTCTGGGGAAATCTCTCACAAGGTGCCTAGTATCACCACACTCAAAACAACCTCTCAACGGGCGAGGTTGCTGGTACTGAGTCTGTCCCAAATGACTTGAATAGCTGTCATAGGAAACTCGTACAGAAGGTGCACTAAAGGATAGATGTCCGGTATGAGTGCTCTAGAATCATATGACTAGCTATAGCACTATATGAATCTTGAAGTGCAAACTGAACCGGTCGACTGACAAACTATCATGACGGCCCTTGGTCGTAGAGTAGAAATCACTAAGTCCTCCAAGACCACAAGGCTTCTTAGCATCCATATCCTCCCTCTCCTCCCCGCAGATATGCTCTATTCTCCTAGAAATCTCCACAACCTGATGAAATGCAGTGTTTGCCTCCATCTCCCATGCCATACCAAAACTGAGGCTGTAGGTGAGTCCCTCAACAAATCTATGGACTCTCTCCCTCTCTCTATCTCTATCTCTCTTCCTCCCTCTCTCTCTCTCTCTCTCTCTCTCTTAGTGGAAACTAAAGGAGCTTCTTGACGGGATAACTCTATAAACCTCATAGCATACTGACTCACAATCAGCTGCATGACGGGATAACTCTATAAACCTCATTGAATACTGACTCACAATCATACCATTTTGGCGTAAGTGCTCACACTCACTACGCAACTCGTCCCTACTGGTCTGTGGGATAAACTCCGCCAAGAAAAGATCTTAAAACTAGGACAACATCAGTGGTGTTGTGCCAGCTGGCCTACTCACCTCATAAGTCTGCCATCATATATATGACGGCCCTGTCAACTAAAAAGTAGTAAAGTGAACTTCGCTTGATTTCACAAAAATCAAAATACGTAGAATACAGTGGCACTAATTCAAGAAACCATGTGCATCCTCAAAGACCCTCCACTGAACTAGGGAGGATGAAATTTCTGAAACCTCTCCAAACTCTTCTTCCCCTCAGCAGACACGACTGGTCCTATCTCGCGTTGACTGAACCTGCTGGCAACACCGCTATGACACCCGGTGCCTGATAAGCATGAGTTGGCTGCTCTAGCATATGGGTGACGGGTGTCTAGGCTCTTCCCTCAACCTGTGAAGTAGTTGGGGCAATCGAAATCAACCATGCCTAGGCTAAACTCCCAAACATACTCATGAAGTGAGCTAGAGTCTCCTGAAGTCCCAATGTAGCAATAGGCCCCTTAGGTGCCCGAGCAGGTCCCACCTGCTTAACATGATCAATCTCCTGCTCCTCAATCGGAGCTACTGGTCGCTCCAGAATTGCTGCTCTGGAAGGGGCTCTATCTATGGTGCATGCTCCACCTCGGCCTCTACTACAGCCTCTCATAACTCTAACAAGGGGTGTTGGTACATGTCGAACCGATCCCGCAAAACGTGTCCTCACCATCTGTGAGAGAATAGAAGAGTAAAGTTCAAACTTGGGATAACAAATCTGCACGATAAAGAATGAAAGAAAATAATTTTTTCTAATATTCTAGTAGCTTCTCGCAGATAAGTACAGACGTATCTGTACTAATCCTCAAGACTCTACCAGACTTGCTCATGACTCATAGAACCTATAAACCTAGAGCTCTGATACCAACTTGTCACGACTTGAATCCCACCATAGGGGTCATGAGGGCACCTAATCTCTAAGACTAGGTAGGCCAATCACCTAACATTATTAAAATATCTAAATCTGATTGATATAATGGCAGAATTAGTATAACATAAGCCCAAAATAGCAAAATGCAATAAAAGATCCCTAGAACTAGGTAGTATGGAGTTATGAGCTCAAATTGAATACATAAGGATATCTCAGAATACAGTATTGCTTAAATGTAAAATTAACAACATCAACATAAAGGATGAGACTCCAAGGGACTACAATGGCCAAGCAGCTCTACCTTGAATCATCACGATCAATGTATGCTCTCACTCTGTAGGTTCACTGCCTCCAACACCTAGACCTGTATAAGAATATGCAGAAGTATAGTATGAGTACACCATAATCGGTACCCAGCAAGTATCAAGACTAATCTCGGTGAAGTAGTGACGAGATTCAAGTCATATGATACTCACTAGTCAAATAACCTGTGCAATATGTCGCGCCCCCTTTTTCCCTCTTTGCATCGAAAAATCGGGTTTTATGACATTTTGGGTATAGGACACCTCATTCCTTTCGGGAACTAGGTTTTGCATTTGAAGAGTCGCCACCTAATGATTTAAGGTGCATTAGGACACCTATAAGGTTCACTTCTAAGTTTGTTTGATAACCAGAGATAGGATAAGGGCTTGAAATTATCCTGAGGGGAAGGTGTTAGGCACCCCTCAGGATCCACTAGTGTGGTTCCCGCCCAGATAGTTCCTTGTGAATTTGTGCAATTAACAAGTAAACAAATAAGGCTCAAATAAGAGTGATTTTAATACACAAGTGTTTGGCAGTGATTAAAGTAAAACAGAGTTTGCAAAGCAATCACTAAAGGGCTGATTTTGAAAAGAAGTTATAATTCTATAAATATTTAAAGGAAAAGAAAGGGGAGGGGGAGGTCCTATGTTTATTTGCAATATGGATCACATCAATGCAATACCCGGTAATCACTCCTCGAGAGAGGGGCTACACGTGGTATTAGCCCACCGGTCATCATATCCATATCTACCCTTCCCACCCCGTCGAGGTACTAAAGCGCAGATTGGTCTCGACCACTATTTCATGCTATTACCCGTCCCATTCCTATCAGTCCTGGAGGCACTTAGACTACTATTCCTAAAGGGGAGGGATATTAGGCTGACTTTGAGGTTCCAAAAGGTGAAAAAGCTAGGGCGACATACAAAACACATAGGACTGCACATTAAGGGGGAACATGTAAACACCCAAAAAGGCTCATGTATACCTCCTCAAGCAAAGCACATAAATAGCATGACTTAAACACAATCAAGGCCAGAATTTAAAGTACTAAGACAAGGGAGTTTTAGTTGCTGAAGCAGACCAATTTATTACATAACTCAGATAAGAAGTCTGAATCAGGCCTGCTTGCTGGTTGTAGCAATTACTAATTAACAAAGGCGGATTCAGTTTTATTATTGTTATCACCTAAGGCTTGCCTAGGTGTTTGGGTGAGATCCTATAAACACGATATCTATTACCAATTCAGAATGGGGCTAAGCAGTAACAAATTCTAGAATAAACGATTTAAGATCCTATAAATATTCTTTCTAAACCGTATTAATAGGAAGGGAGAGAGTCGTTGAAAATTATTTCAGAACAGTGAGAGTTAGGCTGATTTTAGACTAGACTGGTTTCAGACGATGACATCTATTATTGGTGATTTTAAATCCTATAGACATGATATCTATTATTGCTGATTTTAATTTCTATAGACATGATATCTACTTGAACGTGAAATGAAGTAGGCAGGATTTACTTGAAATTCCTATAGGCATGATTTCTATGAAAAGGTACTGATTTTAGATACCGAATTATAACCAATAGGATCCTAAGAACATGGTGTCTAAGTGTGGTAATAAACATGCAAAACCTAAGACAAATCCTATAGGCATGTTGTCTAAAAACAGAATTCAAAACAGGTCCTATAGACAGGTTCTCTATATGCAAAGTTAAACATGCAAAGTTTAAAGACAAGTCCTATAGGCATACTACCAAAATACTGAGTTAATCATAAAAAAAAACAGGTCCTAAAGGCATGATCTCTACCCTTCTAATAGTTCAGCATGCACAACTACCCAGCCCTTTTTCACTAACCAACCCCAAATATTTATTACAAATTATTACAGACCAAAATAATGAATTACATCAAAAAAATGTAAAAAAAGAAGAAGTTACAACCATAGGAAGCCTGATTCTGACTTCCTCTCTGAGTTATGGAACAAAACACCTCAAATGCCAACTTGTTTCAAAGCCTTTCTCAGACCTGGGTGAGTCAAAGTTCCCTAAGGGTCTCAAGGGACCCCGGGTAGTGCTTACACCCAAGTTTGCATAACCAGACAGAGATGAGTGCATTGTGGGAGGGCCAGCCCTTATGTGTCCAAGTTGAGAGGGAGCTCATGGGCCCCAAGTCAAGGCTCACACAAGAGGGGCAGAACCTAAGTCTACGAATATAGTGGAAGTGCAGGAACAGAGATTTAAAACTGGGTGGAGAATAGAGAGGGGTAAGGGTGATTGGAAAATAGTAGTAGTACAGCTAACATTACACAGAATCACCACTTTCATACAAAGGGGTCAGGGGTTTGGGAATTCATTGCAGGGAGTATATGACCTTAGGAAGGGGCCAGGTTTGGGCATGTACAGCAATAGATGGTGCTGGCATGCCCATATACCAGCCTGAGAACACAACACATAGAGGGGATATGAAGCATATGACCCTAAGGAGAGGTCAGGTTTGGGGTCATGCACAACAATGTCTAATGCTGACATGCCCCCAAACCAACCAAGGAATACAAACACATAGGGGATATGGGGGTTTGGGGTTCATAAGTCATAATAAGTGACTGACAGATTTCGTACATAAGAAAAGCAGTAATTCAGAAGAGAAATGGGCAGATTACAGTATGCTCAGTAGTGGAACTTGATTAAACACAAGCAGGAAACAGGAAAGAGTGAGGGAAATAGTAAGGAAACATGTTGTTGTTGATGCTGGATAATTAATTAGAAATACCAGTAAAGAAGCAAATGCAGAAAGAAAAGTAAGCAAATTCCCTACAATCTAGCCTTGGCTTTCAGCCGGCTAGACAAGGCAGCAACACAAGTAGTAACAGAGAAAAGAGAGAGAGTTTTTAGTGAGGTGTGTGTTCTGAACTCAAGTGTTTCGTTCCTTGTGTTCGTGTGTTTGAAAGAAGAGGGATGCAGGGTATTTATAGCCTTTTTGAAAACGAGTGAAGGAAGGTAATAAGTAAAGTTTTAATACAAATATAGAAACAATCTCCAGTCAGAACCAATTACCCAAGTGACTCCCTTTAATTAAGGAATCGTTGTTTAACAGGTAGTAACATATTCAAATAAGGAAAGAGATCAGTTTAGAGACAGACTGATTATTGCCATAAAAGGAGTAGTAAAAATATTAAGTAAGCAATCAAGTCTAAGTACAGAAATATGCTTATTTTGGAAATAGATTCAGCAAGGTAAATATTACAATAATGGGAAAAGAATCAATCAATTTTGAACGGGCGAGTGAAATCAGGGTTCATAAAAAGGGAACTTTAGAAATCAGTCACAAGATGAACATCAATCAAGGAAGAAACTTCAGCATATAAATAAAGTGAACAAGGTCATCAGACATGCGAGGCTAAGCACATTGGAAAAGGAGATAATCACAAGCATGCAGTAGTGGCAGAAATAGGCCAGGGTTCAGTAGTAAAGCAAACATTCGAAGCATAGTAATCAAGTAGGTCAAGTCACATTGAATCAATAGTGCAGAAAATAGAGTATCAGAAACATGCAAAGGTCTCACAGTAGGAGGTGAGGAAACCTTTTGAAAAGTTAGGGTTTCGGCCATAGTCGAGTTGAAAGATAGTAAAATCAGATAAGTCACATAAAGAAAAGAAAGTCTAAAACAAAAGCTTTCAGTCGAGTCAAGTACTCAAACAAACGATTTCAGACCCAAAGACCTAGGGCTTTTCAACAACAATCGATTTTAAAAAAAAATGATAACACAAATAAGTCAAACAAGAACGAGGAACTTAGTTAAACAAGTACATATTAAACAAACAACTTCAGGATTCAAATGAGACCTAAAAGAAATTAGGGCTTTAACATGCTAACTCAGATAGGAGAATAATATGAACAAAACCATAACAAAATGTTAAAATCAGTTATCTTTGAAAAGAAAATTTAGAGGAAAAACCCTAATTAGAGAAGATAAAGGGTCGTTTTTTGAAGGAAAGTTAAAGAACCTTCGAGAAACACTCAAGAAAGTCATAGCGGGTACAGATCTATAGCAGATCTGAAAGAAATAGAAAGAACTTAGAGATTAGGGTTTCAGAAAACCCAAAAGAAACGAGAAAGGCCTTGAAAGTTACCGATCTAACCAGGAGAGTCAAGGATCTGACTCGAATGGCCATGGCTGGGCGGAGAAAGGTCAGGGATGACCGGAGGAAGGTCATCGAGCAAGGAATGGACCAAATCCTTTCGAGGTCTGGTCATGAAACCATAGAATCAAACACATAGGAGCCATGGAAGGCTGGTACAGGCCTCAAATGACCACGGAAGGCCATAGATTAGGTAGGTATTATGGTGGATTAGGGTGGCGACGACTAGGGTTTAGGTGGTGTTGCAGAGAGGGTTTGAGAGGAAGGGGGTTCAAGGGCGACGGTAGGTGAGAAATGATAGGGTTTTGGGCTCATTTGGGATTAATTAAGGTAAGGGCAAACGGGAGCCGTTGATCTAAATGATCAACAGCTGGGATTGAAATGGTTAGGTGGGAGACCGGGTTAGGTTGTTTAAACGGGTAAGGGGTCCAATTAAATCCTAAAAGAGGCTAATGTTGCAATTATACAATTTAGCCTTAAAAATACTAAATGATTTTGTAAAAAATATGCAAAAATTCACTTAGCTATATCTTAGCATAAATGTAAAAGTTCAACAAGTGAATCACCAAAAATGATAATTTTAGAAATAATTATTGGGTTTTTATGGATAAAAATAGGGAAATAAATTGATTTAAAAACCTTTAAAAATTAAGGAAAAATAATGAGACGCTTGGACATACATTATATATGCATACATATGCTATTTTGAGGGTACTTTGCATATTAAAATATATATAGGGAAAAATTGGGTATCAACAGCTGCCCCTCTTTACCCGGGAAGGATGAAAGAGTTGTCGGGTAAAGATATAATGGCCAATTTTGACTGAGCGAAGCGGTTTGAAGAGGCTTAGGCCGCACTCTGGCTTCTGAGTTGCCTACATATCCCTGGTTTTACAGGAATCAGGCCATATGTATTTCAGGATCCGTCGGCGGAGTATGCCGACGGGTACTTTCCAAGAACGGACGCAATATTTCGGGTTGGGTGAGTGAGTGGCTTACTGGAATGGTTAGGTCTGATGTGGCTTCGGGCACTGGAGCTGAAACGCTCCTGCCGGGACGGCTGCTTCTTGCCGGTTTACCTGCAAATAAGTAATACAAAGCATATATTGTGCGTAAATTTAGACATGATGTGAATTCCCGTTGGACCATGAATGTTGTATTTGGACGGTTAGGATGACGTCTTTAGACCATGGTTTCCTGGGCCATGAAGCGTATAATAAAGGATTCGCAGGATATGAAATGATGCTCTCGGGCCATGAAAATGGTGCCTCCGAACCATGATGCCTTTGAATAATGATATGCAAAAGGATTAAAGGGGGTCCTCAGGCCATGACATGGTGTTCTCGGGCTATGAAGATGGTGCCTCCGAACGATGACGCCTTTGGATAATTTGGCGATCTTTCAGCCCATGAGATGCAGTATGTGGCGATCTTTCAGCCCATGAAATGCAGTATGTGGCGATCTTTCAGCCCATGAAATGCGGTATGTGGCGATCTTTCAGCCCATGAAATGCGGTATGTGGCGATCTTTCAGCTATGCAGATGCAGTATGTGGCGATCTTTCAGCCATGCAGATGAGGTATGTGGCGATCTTTCAGCCATGCAGATGCGGTATGTGGCGATCTTTTAGCCATGCAGTGTGGATGGAGACAGCGTTTAGTCTCGGAAGGCAGAATAGTAGCCTTATGCAAGTTGGAAAGCAGAATGGTAGCCTTATGCAATGCAGATGCAGATAGAGGTAGAGCTTAACCTCGGAAGGCAGAATGGTAGCCTTATGCAATGCCGATGCAGATGGAGGTAGAGCTTAACCTTGGAAGGCAGAATGATAAACTTATGCAATGTCGATGCAGATGGAGGTAGAGCTTAACCTCGGAAGGCAGAATGGTAGCTGTCACACCTCCTTTTTACACACCTACCCCGAAGGATAAATGTATAAGGGAGTTTTTCCATTTAAAGTGACATTATTCGAAAATGGGATTATTTATTTATTTCTTAGAGTCGCCACTTGGGATAGGATTGGCTTTTGGTGTCCCAAGTCACCGGTTTAATTTAAGTCCCAAATCGAGGAAAAATTCGACTTCCCAATTGGAGCCTGCGAACCAGAAATTCTGAATAAGGAATTCTGTTGACCCGAGGGAAGGTGTTAGGCACCCCC
>NW_017676293.1:26148-47835 GCF_001879085.1 Nicotiana attenuata
TTTATGCTTTTCTATCATTTTCCTTAATATCCTCTTGATATTCTTGTTGGCGGCTTCCACAGCTCCATTCATTTGAGGCCGGTAGGCTGTGGAATTCTTGTGGCTAATCTTGAAAGTTTCACACATAGCCTTCATCAGGTCGCTGTTGAGGTTGGAGCCATTATCAGTAATGATTGACTGTGGAATACCGAATCGACAAACGATGCGGTCGCGGACAAAGTCTGCCACGACTTTCTTAGTTACTGCCTTGTAAGATGCTGCTTCGACCCATTTGGTGAAATAGTCAATTGCCACTAGGATAAACCTGTGTCCGTTAGAAGCGGCAGGCTCGGTTGGTCCAATAACGTCCATTCCCCAAGCGGCGAATGGCCATGGTGAGCTTGTGGTGTGGAGCTCGCTTGGAGGCACTCTTATCATGTCCGCATGGATTTGACAGCGATGGCATTTCCGGACATACTGGATGCAATCTGTCTCCATAGTCATCCAAAAGTAACCAGCCCGGAGTATCTTCTTTGCTAAAACAAAACCGTTCATATGCGGACCACAGGTCCCAGCATGAATTTCCTCTAGCAGCTTGGATGCTTCTTTTGCGTCGACACACCTTAATAATCCCAAATCAGGAGTCCTCCTATACAGGATTCCTCTGCTGTGAAAGAAGTTGTTAGACAATCTCCGAAGTGTGCGCTTCTGAGTATGATTGGCAGGCTCCGGATACTCTCCCTTTGTCAAATATTCCTTGATATCATGGAACCAAGGTTTTTCGTCTGCCTCATCCTCAACATGGGCACAGTAAGCAGGCTGATCATGGATCTTTACTGGAATGGGATCAATGAAATTCTTGCCTGGATGTTGCATCATAGATGACAGGGTAGCCAATGCATCGGCGAACTCATTCTGGACTCTGGGAACATGCTGGAACTCCGTCTTCGTGAACCTTTTCCTCAATTCATGTACATGACGCAAATATGGGAGTATCTTGGAGTTCTTGGTTGCCCATTCTTCTCGTACCTGATGTATAAGTAAGTCCGAATCTCCAATTACTAGCAGCTCTTGAATGTTCATGTCAATGGCCATTTTGAGCCCTAAGATGCAAGCTTCGTACTCGGCCATATTGTTGGTGCACGGGAACCTGAGTTTGGCGGACACCGGATAATGCTGACCAGTTTCTGATACTAGGACTGCTCCTATGCCAACTCCATTGAAATTTGCTGCACCACCGAAAAACATTCTCCAACCGTCATAGGATTCTGCAATATCTTCTCCTATGAATGATACCTCTTCATCAGGAAAATACGTTTTCAGGGGTTCATATTCTCCATCCACGGGATTCTCGGCAAGGTGGTCTGCTAGTGCTTGTCCCTTGACCGCTTTCTAAGTTACGTAAACAATGTCGAACTCACTCAACAGGATTTGCCACTTGGCTAGCTTGCCGGTGGGTATGGGCTTCTGAAAGATGTACTTCAAAGGGTCCATCATTGATATGAGATATGTAGTATAGGCGGAGAAGTAATGCCTCCGCTTCTGAGCTACCCAAGTCAAAGCACAATAGGTGCGCTCTAACAGAGAATACCGGGCCTCGTACGGGGTGAACTTCTTACTGAGATAATAGATGGCCTGCTCCTTCCTCCCCGTTTCATCATGCTGCCCCAGAACACAACCGAAAGCTCTATCCAATACTGCGAGGTGGAGTAATAGGGGTCTACCTAGCTCAGGCGGGACCAAGACTGGTGGTGTTGACGGGTATTCCTTGATTCTGTCGAAGGCCTTTTGGCAGTCATCAGTCCATTTGGTAGCGGCGTCCTTCTTCAACATCTTAAAGAACGGCTCATAGATAATTGTAGACTGTGCTATGAACCGGCTGATATAGTTAAGTCTTCCCAAGAAACTCATCACATCCTTCTTGTTCTTTGGCGGTGGTAGTTCTTGAATGGCTTTGACCTTGATGGATCCAGTTCTATTCCTCGGCGACTCACAATAAACCCCAGCAATTTCCCAGCGGGTACCCCAAATGCGCATTTTGCGGGATTCAGTTTTAGGTTGTACCTCCGTAATCTATTGAAAAACTTCCTCAGATCTTTTATGTGGTCAACGGCTTTCTTGGATTTGATGATAACATCGTCCACGTATACCTCAATTTCCTTGTGTATCATATCATGGAAAATGGTAGTCATGGCCCTCATGTAGGTGACCCCTGCATTCTTCAGGCCGAACGGCATCATTTTGTAATAACACATTCCCCACGGTGTAATGAAAGCCGTTTTCTCAGCATCTTCTTCATCCATCCAGATCTGATGGTAACCAGCGAAACAATCCACGAATGACTGTAGCTCATGCTTGGCGCAATAGTCAATCAGGATGTGTATATTCGGTAAAGGGAAGTCGTCTTTCGGACTGGCCCGGTTGAGATCTCGGTAGTCGACACAAACTCTTACCTTCCCGTCCTTCTTTGGCACTGGCACGATATTGGCTAACCATGTCGTGTACTCTACTACCCTGAGAACCTTTGCTTAGTGACTTCATCCTTGTTTTTCAAACTCATGTCAGGCTTGAATTTCCTGAGCTTTTGCTTTAACGGCGGACATGTCGGATCGGTTGGCAGTTTGTGGGCCACAATAGACGTACTCAGACCAGTCATGTCATCATATGACCAGGCGAATATGTCTTCATATTCCCTTAGAAGTTCTGTGTATTCCTTCTTTTCTGATGGCGATAAGTGAACGCCGACTCGTGTTTCCTTGACGTTTTCTGCATCTCCCAGGTTAACAACTTCTGTCTCGTCCAGGTTGGACTTAGGTCTGTTCTCAAAGTTCTCCACTTCTTTGACAATCTCCTCGGGTATGTCATCTTCCTCTGAATCAATGTCCGTTTGTTGCGTTATCTCATTGCATGTCGCAGTCATTGGTTCATCAAGATAAGTAATAGTAATGTTGTATAGGTAAAGTAAGGAGGAAAACGATAGAAATAAATATTAATTCATAAGAAAAATCAAACATGATTTTGATAAATTGAATAATAGTTTTGAACATCTTATTGCGGAGATTGAAAAAAATGCGAAAAGAAAATCATTTAGTAAAAATAATGGATAATGCTTGTTTTAGCCTTGCTACCCCGAGGCTCGTCGGGCTCTGGTTGTCCTGATGCTCCAATTCTTGAGATGTGCCCCTCTGGATCTTGTGAAGTAAGATGATAATGCCAGAGTGCACGAACTAACCTTTTGGGGAGGGGAATAATATAAAACAAAAAATAAAATAAAAGGTAATCAAGTCAGTGAGGATCATAAAAAGTATTGCAATATTTAAACACGTAGTGCAGGAATGTAAAGCGTGTCCTAATTTGGGAACCTCGTTGTGCCCGAGGTGGGACTAGCGACAAGTTGATTTGGAGAACATGGAATGCTAAATGCCTCATTTCATTGATAAAAAATAGGCGAATCCTAAAACGACATTAGATAAGCAAGAAATAAAAGTCATAATGGTCATTGGCCTTATTACATTTTAAAGAAAAAAAGATAAACCCTATCTACTTGTTCCCAGAAGGACCCTCCCCAGATTCGGCATCCTTGGCTCCTTCAAATAGCTTCCCCAACTCGCGAAGTCCCAACAATAGGTAGGCCCTGGCCAGATATCCGCCTTTGGTCCCTTCAGCCTCTTGAGAGTCTTCAACCCTTTTGAGATTTTGTCACTAGAATGCAAATCTTCCCCTCAACTCAGCAATCTTGGGTGGATTTTGGTGACCATGCCGAATCTAGGGACTTCGTGCCTCATATTTCTGCAAGGCAAATAAGGTTATGCCCTTAACCCCACCAGACTCGACTATTTAATATCAACAATTAGCATGAAGCAATCTAGTTCTCCAAATAAATGCATAGAAAGTGACGATGTCCGTTTTGGGTTTAGGGAAACCCAATGGACTTTGGACAAGGCTATCTTAAAGGATCATTATGTGGACAACATAACTGACCCGGCTAGGTTTGACCATGATGCATGCACAATTTAAATAGAGTAAGGTTTTTATGGGGTTTTAGACTGGTACCCTTGAGCGGACAACTCAAGGGGGAAGGCACGGAACCGTCAACTGCACCGCTGATCGACTAGTTTTACTGCAAATATGCCTTTCCGAATTTAGGGGGTAATGATATAGGAAGAGCGCAACCACTCATTATAAGCGTTTCTATAGGATTTATTTTGGCACGAGTGGAGTATGATGTTGAGCACGATTATGCAATAATTAAAAGCATGTTGAAAGTAACAAGTAAACAAATAAGAGGGAATTTTCCGGCCAGATAGTTCTTTGTGAATTTGTGCAATTAACAAGTAAACAAATAAGGCTCAAATAAGAGGAGATTTTAATACACAAGTGTTTGGAAGTGATGAAAGTAAAACAGAGTTTGCAAAGCAATCATTAAAGGGCTGATTTTGAAAAGAAGTTACAATTCTATAAATATTTAAAGGAAAAGAAAGAGGAGGGGGAGGTCCTAGGTTTATTTGCAATATGGATCACATCAATGCAATACCCGGTAATCACTCCTCGAGAGAGGGGCTACACGTGGTATTAGCGCACCGGTCATCATATCCATATCTACCCTTCCCACCCTATCGAGGTACTAAAGCGCAGATTGGTCTCGACCACTATGGCATGCTATTACCCATCCAATTGGGGAGGGATCTTAGGCTGACTTTGAGGTTTCAAAAGGTGAAAAAGCTAGGGCGACATACAAAACACATAGGACTGCACATTAAGGGGGAACATGTAAACACCCAAAAAGGCTCATGTATACCTCCTCAAGCAAAGCACATAAATAGCATGACTTAAACACAATCAAGGCCAGAATTTAAAGTACTAAGGCAGGGGAGTTTAAGTTGTTGAAGCAGACCAATTTATTACATAACTCAGATAAGAAGTCCGAATCAGGCCTGCCTGCTGGTTGTAGCAATTACTAATTAACAAAGGCGGATTCAGTTTTATTATTGTATCACCTAAGGCTTGCCTGGTGTTTGGGTGAGATCCTATAAACACGATATCTATTACCAATTCAAAATGGGGCAAAGCAGTAACAAATTCTAGAATAAACGATTTAAGTCCTATAAACATGCTTTCGAAACCGTATTAATAGGAAGGGAGAGAGTCGTTGAAAATTAGTTCAGAACAGTGGGAGTTAGGCTGATTTTAGACTAGATTGGTTTCAGACGATGACATCTATTATTGCTGATTTTAAATCCTATAGACATGATATCTATTATTGCTGATTTTAATTTCTAAGACATGATATCTAGTTGAACGTGAAATGAAGCAGGCAGGATTTACTTGAAATTCCTATAGGCATGATTTCTATGAAAAGGTACCGATTTTAGATGTCGGATTATAACCAATAGGATCCTTGGTAATAAACATGCAGAACTTAAGACAAATCCTATAGGCATGTTGTCTAAATGTAGAATTTAAAACAGGTCCTATAGACAGGTTCTCTAAATGCAGAGTTAAACATGAAAACTTTAAAGACAAGTCCTATAGGCATATTACCTAAATACTGAGTTAATCATAAAAAAAAAATAGGTCCTAAAGGCATGATCTCTACCATTCTAATAGTTAAGCATCCACAATTACCCGACCCTTTTTCACTAACCAACCCCAAATATTTATTACAAATTATTACAGACCAAATAATGAATTACATCAAAAAAATGTAAAAAAAAAAAGAAGAAGTTACAACCATAGGAAGCCTGATTCTGACTTCCTCTCTGAGTCATGGAACAAAACACCTCAAATGCCAATATGTTTCAAAGCCTTTCTCAGACCTGGGTGTGTCAAAGTTCCCAACGGGTCTCAAGGGACCCCGGGCAGTGCTTACACCCAAGTTTGCATAACCAGATAGAGATGAGTGCAGTGTGGGAGGGCCAGCCCTTATGTGTCCAAGTTCAAAGAGAGCTCATGGGTCCCAAGTCAAGGCTCACACAAGAGGGGCAGAAACTAAGTCTACGAATATAGTGGAAGTGCAGGAACAGAGATTTAAAACTGAGTGGAGAATAGAGAGGGGTAAGGGTGATTGGAAAATAGTAGTAGTACAGCTAACATTACACAGAATCAGCACTTTCATACAAAGGGGCCAGGGGTTTGGGAATTCATTGAAAGGAGTATATGACCTTAGGAAGGGGCCAGGTTTGGGCATGTACAGCAATAGATAGTGCTGGCATGCCCATATACCAGCCTGAGAACACAACACATAGAGGGGATATGAAGCATATGACCCTAAGGAGGGGTTAGGTTTGGGGTCATGCACAGCAATGTCTAATGCTGACATGCCCCCAAACTAGCCAAGAAATACAAACACATAGGGGATATGGGGTTTGGGGTTCATAAGTCATAATAAGTGACTCACAGAGTTCGTACATAAGAAAAGTAGTAATTCAGAAGAGAAACGGGCAGGTTACAGTATGCTCAGTAATGAAACTTGATTAAACACAAGCAGGAAACAGGTAAGAGTGAGGGAAATAGTAAGGAAACAAGTTGTTGTTGATGCTGGAAAATTAATTAGAACATACCACTAACGAAGCAAATGCAGAAAGAAAAGTAAGCAAATTCCCCACAGCCCAGCCTTGGCTTTCAGCCGGCTAGACAAGGCAGCGACACAAGTAGTAATAGAGAAAAGAGAGAGAGTTTTTTTAGTGAGGTGTATGTTCTGAACTCAAGTGTTTCGTTCCTTGTGTTCGTGTGTTTGAAAGAAGAGGGATGCAGGGTATTTATAGCCTTTTTGAAAACGAGTGAAGTAAGGTAATAAGTAATGTTTTAATATAAATATAGAAACAATCTCCAATCAGAATCAATTACCCAAGTGACTCCCTTTAATTAAGGAATCACTGTTTAATGGGTAGTAATAGATTCAAATAAAGAAAGAGATCAGTTTAGAGACAGACTGATTATTGCCATAAAAGGAGTAGTAAAAACATTAAGTAAGCAATCAAGTCTAAGTACAGAAATATGCTTATTTTGGAAATAGATTCAGCAAGGTAAATATTACAATAATGGGAAAAGAATCAATCAATTTTGAACGAGCGTGAAATCAGGGTTCATAAAAAGGGAAACTTTAGAAATCAGTCACAAGATGAAGATCAATCAAGGAAGAAACTTCAGCATATAAATAAAGTGAACAAGGTCATCAGACATGCGAGGCCAAGCACATTGGCAAAAGAGATAATCACAAGCATGCAGTAGTGGCAGAAATAAGCCAGGGTTCAGTAGTAAAGCAGACATTCGAAGCATAGTAATTAAGTAGGTCAGGTCACACTGAATCAATAGTGCAGAAAACAGAGTATCAGAAACATGCAAAGGTCTCACAGTAGCAGGTGAGGAAACCTTTTGAAAAGTTAGGGTTTCAGCCATAGTCGCGTTGAAAGATACTAAAATCAGATAAGTCACATAAAGAAAAGAAAGTCTAAAACAAAAGCTTTCAGTCGAGCCAAGTACTCAAACAAACGATTTCAGACCCGAAGACCTAGGGCTTTTCAACAATAATCGAGTTTTAAAAAATGATGACACAAATAAGTCAAACAAGAACGAAGAACTTAGTTAAACAAGTACACATTAAACAAACAGCTTCAGGATTCAAATGAGACCCAAAAGAAATTACGGTTTTAACATGCTAACTCAGATAGAAGAATAATATGAACAAAACCATAAAAAATCAGAAATACATTAAAATCAGAGATCTTTGAAAAGAAAATTTAGAGGAAAAACCCTAATCGGAGAAGATGAAGGGTCGTTTTTTGAAGGAAAGTTAAAAAACCTTCGAGAAACACTCAAGAAAGTCATAGCGAGTACAGATCTAAAGTAGATATGAAAGAAATAGAAAGATGTTAGAGATTGGGGTTTCAGAAAACCCAAAAGAAACGAGAAAGGCCTTGAAAGTTACTGAATGGCCATGGCTGGCCGGAGAAAGGTTAGGGATGACCGGAGAAAGGTCATCGAGCAAGGACTGTACCAAATCCTTTCGAGGTCTGGTCATGAAACCATAGAATCAAACACATAGGAGCCATGAAAGGCTGGTACAGGCCTCAAATGACCACGGAAGGCCATAGATTAGGTAGGTATTAGGGTGGATTAGGGTGGCGGCGGCTAGGGTTTAGGTGGTGTTGCAGAGAGGGTTTGAGAGGAAGGGGGTTCAAGGGCGGAGGTAGGTGAGAAATGATAGGGTTTTGGGGTCGTTTGGGATTAATTAAGGTAAGGGGGAACGGGAGCCATTGATCTAAATGATCAATGGCTAGGATTGAAATGGTTAGGTGGGAAACCGGGCTGGGTTGTTTAAACGGGTAAGGGGTCGAATTTAAAAGGAATTGGGCCAAGGGAAATTGGGTTCAAATTGGGGTCAATTTTGGGCTATAATTGAAATGTAACTGGGCTATCATTTAAATAGCCAATTTTCCCCTATTAAAATTATAAAAAATAGTAAACTGATTTCTGAAAATAAATTAAAAGTACTAAAATGATTTATGACATATAATTAACCATTTAGAAATACTGGACTTAATCTTTATGAATATAAATGCAATTAAATCCTAAAAGAGGCTAATGTTGCAATTATACAATTTAGCCTTAAAAATACTAAATGATTTTGTAAAAAATATGCAAAAATTCCCTTAGCTATATCTTAGAATAAATGTATAAGCTCAACAAGTGAATCACCAAAAATAATAATTTTAGAAATATTTATTGGGTTTTTATGGATAGAAATAGGGAAATAAATTAATTTAAAAACCTTTAAAAATTAAGGAAAAATAATGAGACGCTTGAACATACATTATATATGCATACATATGCTATTTTAGGGTACTTGACATATTAAAATATATATAGGGAAAAATTGGGTATCAACACTAACATGTAATATAATAAAACTAACACATAGAAGAATTCAGGATAAATTGGTGCTACTGGGCTGCAAATATCGAGCCTGGAGCCCATATGTGAATATTTAATTATAAAAATTAATTATTTAATTTAAAAAAAAACATATAAAATTATAAAACTAACACATAGAAGAATTTAGGATATCTTGGTGCTACTGGACCGCAAATATCGAGCCTGGAACCCATATGTGAATATTTAATAATTAAATATTATATAATTATTAAAATTAATTATTTAATTTACAAACAAACATATAAAATTATAAAACTAACATGTAATTAATGTTGTTTAATTTACAGTAGACGACATGGAGGTGCCGCCTATTCATCCCGGACCTTCCAGCGATGAGATACTGTCGTTGCAGGGCGATCATAGGTCCGCCCACATATGGGAGGGAGAGTTACTGACCCAGACTCTCCACGTCAGGAGAGTGGACGACATGTGGGACTTTCTGCATGAGAGAGTTCTCCATCCCCGTGTAGTCACACGCCTGTGGGAGACGGATTTCTACAGGATTTTTGAGACCGGGCGGCTGCAGCTCGATTGCTCTTTGGTCACGGCCCTGATAGAGCGGTGGCAACCAGAGACGTACACATTCCGCTTGCCCATTGGCGAGGCCACCATCACACTGCAGGACGTGGAGGTGGGTTCTCCGGCGGGGATATATGCGTGAGTACGAGGCTCGGCATAATCTCTCCTTGTGTAGGGATATCTTGGATTTGCTGGAGGGCGCACAGGTAAATGTATATCTAAGTTACCTGTCATAGCTTCACATGTGTTGCGTATACTCACGTTTTCTATTGTTACTTAATTGTCTTTCTTTTTTGTTTTTTTTCTTTTCTTCTCTTTTTCTTCTTTTTCTCTTTTCTTTTCTTTTTTTTCTTTTTCTCTTTTTCTTTTTCTTTTCTAGTTCCTAACTCTACTTCAACGTCAACTTTTTATGTTAGGTTTGGGCCTGGGAGCGGTTCCTGCAGTTGCAGCCATCTCTACCACCATTAGCTCCGGATGTACCACCTCTGTTTCTCCCTCTAGCTAGGAGGTGGGTTCTCCGGCGGGGATATACGCATGAGTACGAGGCTCGTCATAATCTCTCCTTGTGCAGGGATATCTTGGATTTGCTGGATGGCGCACGGGTAAATGTATATCTAAGTTTGCCTGTCATAGCTTCACATGTGTTGCGTATGCTCACGTTTTCTGTTGTTATTTAATTGTTCATCTAGACGCCATACATCGACGCGTTGATAGCTGGCTTGCCCGATTATTTCTCGGCCGGCCGACTTATGTGGGGCTCTTCCGTCCCGTTGATCTACCTTGATATTGTGGAGCATCATGCCACCGAGCGGGTACTTCGCCAGTTTGGCCGTTTGCAGCTCGTACCGACACCGCCTACCTGGCAGACCACACACTACCAGCGGGATGATCGTTCCAGGGTGGACGACGCATATTTGGCATGGCTAGAGGAGCAGATCGATACTTGGGACCGGCGATCAGATCTGACTCCCCCCCCCCCCTTCCCTTCACCAAGTCGGCCGGATACTGAGCATGATTATATGGGCTGGTACCGGCGTTATCCGACTTTTCGTCGGGAATTCCATTCATCAAGCTGGCAGTCAGTACGTTCCATACGCCGGGAGGCACGAGGCACTGGTATGTTATTTGGTATTCTTACTTGTAACTGTGACCTAGCATTCCGTAACTTATATTTTACATGTTGTGCATGCTATTGGCCTACATTTATTCCACCAGTTGGGACTGCAGATGCAGCAGCATGCCGGCGAGGGAGCGACCATTTGCACAAGTATGGCCGGTAGGTTACAGAGCTGGCTGCCCGGACACTGCATCAAGCCAGAGAGGACGAGCGCTTAGTGCACGTCCCTGCTTATGTGGTGCCAGAGCACTACCATTGAGGTAGGCCTGTCCCACGAGCGAGGGGAGAACGAGGCAGGGCTGTCCCACGAGGTAGGGGTGCCTAACGAGGCAGGGCTGTCCTACGGGGTCGTGGGGGCCGACGAGGAGGTGGTACCCAGCCAGGGGGCGTTGAGGCACCTGTTGAGGATGTTGGAGCTGATCTGCCGGGTGACCTCCATCATCCAGACGAGGATGTTGGAGCTGATCTGCCGTCATTCAGCCTTCAGCTACCGTTCTCTCCAGCAACATCGCAAGTGATCCCGTTAGATCCATTGTTGATCATGGGCATAAGCATTGCCGGAGTTGATTGGGAGCAGTACTTTTCAGGCCCATCGACCGCTGCTGAGGATCGGCCGACCCAAGATGTGGATGGTGGGCGCCGACTGAGTTATGGCTCATCGTCGACGGGTGCTGGGGATCTTTCACAGGGGCAGGTATGTTTGTATTACTATTAAATTTACATTTGTTTTTATATCATTGATTCGCCATAAGTAAATTTATTATTTTCTTATTAAGGCTTCATCCCCGCGCGTCACGGAGGCTACTTTGTGCGATGCTGACCAGGATGCGACGGATACTTATATTCAGGAGGCCGACGAGACAACGGTAAGTCAATTTTAAAATTTTTTTGACTTAACACGTACTTTACTAATATATATTTTCAAATAATGAGTTGACTTATTCTTCTGTAGGTTGCTGATGGACCGACGCCCCCTTCTACCGATCTTGCCAGCATTACTGACGATCATGCTGCAGTGCATCCTCCGATAAAGAGGCGACGTGATGAGGATGATCCTGATAGCGTATCCGGGCGGGATGGGATACGCCTCAGGCCAGCGGCTGCATTGAAGCATACCAGGCTATGGGACACACTGATTTTTTTTATTTGTATTTTATGTAAATAATAACAACAATTTTTTATGTTTAAATAATATGCGCATTATATTTTTATTTTTTCGTTTTTTCTTTATTTTAATAACATAATTTAAATTTAGTATAACTAATGAAAATACATGACACGGAAAACATAAAGATAAAGTAGTACACTCAACACATACACGTCATTGTTTAGTCACTACCGCCTCTTATTCTCTGCTCCAACCACTTAAATTTCTCTTCCAGCTTATTTTTTCTTCTTCTGGCTCTTTTAGTTTCTCCTTCAACTCCGCAATTTCTCGTTCATATTCCCACTATTTTTTGGTCAAATCATGAAGATACTACAAAGATCGTTTGTAGCATTCCTGATTACAGGGTTCGTCAATCCATACCTCAAAATTGCAAAAATTTCCGTTGTTGCCTCCAAACCTGTTCACACGCATCCAGTATCTGCGCCCAGCTTCACCATCATCCCAATAGTCCGCCATCATACAGCGTTTGCCACATTGGCACATTGGTACATACATGCGTTCAGACATTTGTTAAAGCGAAAAAAAACCTGCTTTTATGAAAAGTTTTGCTATTCGTTATTGTTAAGCGCAGAAAATAACTAGAATGTGCCCGTTATTTATTGGCAAGGCAATACACATAATGTAGTATTTAACCGTGCTATGCTCGCACATAACGTAGTATTTAACCGTGCTATGCTTCGCGTGTTAAAGATTCTTTCGGATACAAAACAGCTTTTTCACAGTCCAGCAGCTTTTCAGATTGACAAGACAACACACATAACGTAGTATTTAACGGCGCTATATATATTTACACAACACGTAGTATTTAACCGCGCTATGCTTCGCATGTTAAAGATTCTTTCTAATACAAAATAACTTTTTCGCGGTCGGCCAGCTTTTCAGATCGACAAGACAACATATATAACGTTGTATTTAACCACGCTATATATATTCACACAAAATGTATTATTTAACCGCGCTATGCTTTGCGTGTTAAAGATTCTTTCTGATACAAAATAACTTTTTCGCAGTCGGCCAGCTTTTCAGATCGACAAGACAACACGCATAACATAGTATTTAACCGCGCTATATATATTCACACAAACGTAGTATTTAACTGCGCTATGCTTCGCATGTTAAAGATTCTTTCTGGTACAAAATAGCTTTTTTGCGGTCGGGCAACTTTTCAGATCGACAAGACAACACACATAACGTAGTATTTAACCGTGCTATATATATTCACTTATTTATCAAACATCTTCCTCCTCTGACAATGTAGTTTTCTAATAATTTTAGGGTGAAACTCGAAAGTGAACGTAAAGATTTTCCGTTTTTTAATCCAATACTATTTTTGATTGCATTAACGGGAAGGATAAATTCATTAATTTACTCAACTGAAAAATATTAAATATCAATAAGATCTAACAACAATGGAAACATAATTTTATTTGATATATCTTGCAACATAAACAAGTACATACACTTATTACAAAAAATATACGACAAAACACTATGTGTATCCTTGATAGTTGGGCACATTAGATGAACTTGCACCAGAAGTTGGATTACCACCGCCATCCAAACCAGCTGAAGGACATTTACGATGGTCGTGTCTTTTTTGCGAGCATATGCCACATTTACGCGCATAAAAGGTATCATCAACATCTATTTGGTTCCGTATAGGTGTTCTCTTTTGCACTTGTAGCTTATGCAAATAGTCCTTGTTACACACCATTTTAAATGACTCCGGCGGCCAATAATACTCAGCACCCACTGGTTGCAACTCCCCACTATAGGAGTTTAAGTATGCAACAACACTGTATTGCCTATCAAAATAGTTGGTTGCCCCTAAACCTGTATGTTGAAAGCACTTCATGGCATGTGAGCACGGCATGTGGTAGATGGTCCATTTCCCACATGAACACAACCTGCTGGCTTCATTTATGGTGTGTATATTATTCCTCCGGTGTTGATGGATAGCAGTGCGAACTTCAAAAATATTTCGCTCGTTGCAATACTGTAAAAATGAATGCCAATGTGCTCGCCTCCTGTATTTCTCAAATCTTTTCATTGGTATTGGCATAAATTCAACACCCATGTCCATCAATTCTGATGCACCTCTATGCCTTTCAACAAACCTCTCCGCCATCTATTTGAATGACATCTGCACCATGGCAGTGACAGGCAATCCACGTGCAGACTTCAATAATCCGTTGAAAGATTCCGACACATTTGTAGTCAGGGTTCCCCATCGTCTGCCACCATCCGCACGCAATGTACACTTGTGAAGCTCATGTCACATCAACCAATTATAGGCTCTTTCGTCTAACTGCCGGATCGATTCCATGCACCTCCTGAATTTGCACTCCTGGTGATCAGTGGCAGTCATCCGCATTAAATCATGCAAGTCCTTGTTGGGATATTTCTTCTGGAAATGGACCTTCAGGTGCCTCATACAGTAACAGTGGTATGCATAGGGTTCCTTCCATTCAGGCAAATGCTATACAGAACTTAATATACCACCATGCCGATCAGATATTAGACAAATACCTGAACGTTGTTTGACAACGTGCTGCTTCAAGTGGCTCAAAAATAGCGTCCACGTCTCTTGGTTTTCATTGGCACAGATGGCAAAAGCTAGTGGAAATATTTGTCCATTGGTATCTACTACAATGGCGATCAACAACTTAATATCATACTTTTCGTAGACATGAGTACCGTCTATGGAAATTACTGAACGGCAATGCACAGAATCATCAATTGCTGGTTTAAATGCCCAGAACACGTATCTGAATATATATTTTGATATTCCTGCACTCCGCTCAACCTTCCATTCAACAACAGTCCCGAAGTTAAAGTGTTTCAATGCAGCCATGTACCTGGGTAGAGATGCACATGACTTATCCCAGTCACCATAAACAATTTCAAATGCACGTTTGCGCCCGAGATATGCCTTTTTTTTGGTAATAGTACACCCATATTCCTGGTGGACGGATGTAATACACTCTTTGATCTTGTACCTTATGGACGCTTCAATGTGTGGAATCGGTTGAAGAGAAATCAAGTCAACATCCAAGTTGAAGTGATGCCCATTGAATGTGTCCATTTCACAAAATGTGGGTGCCAATATATTTACCCACTTTCTACAACCCTGTTTCCTTCTTGGTCACACGCAACATCCAGTGACAATCCGTAAACCATCTAGGGCAAACAACCTTGTATACATCCGGACTTGACTCCCATACCATCATCTCACGACACTCTCTTAAGCTGTACATTTTACAAGCTCTGGTTAGACGAGCTTTATTAGGAAAAAGCATGCCCTTTGCCAGCACCGTTGGTCTAGACTCATCCCACATTGCTGTCCGGATTTCGTCAAGATCCCTTGTGAGTGCATCCATATCCGGCATACTTGGCAAATTATTAAGGTAGGGAATACGCCTTGAATGAAACGGCACGTGGGACTCGTACACTCTAGTCTAACGGGAGGTGGAGCATGCTCCCTCGTCAGCTCAGGTTCGACATTCTCTTCCTCCTCATCATCACCCTCGTCAAGGAAGGGGGTGTCATCTCCAGACTCATCGACATTGTTGTCATAATCACTATTATCTTCCTGACTCTGTGCATCTCCCAAATCCCAAGTAAATACGTCGTCTACATGCAACTCAGTGAGGTCAGGACCATCAAGTTGCTCGTTTTCACTGCACAAACAACAAATAATAAGCTACTCAAATTGATAAATACTTTACATATAGCTATATCACTTCACTTATAAGTCGTAATGTGTTGACATTCCATGATGGGCATTATCCTGTTGGTGATGACTCCCGGATGGACCACTGTGATCCAACACACCAATACTATGCATATTCCAACTGGGAGTGGGTTCATAACTTGTAAAATTCATATCTGGACGGTACCCCCTTTGGAATATATGAGTGTTAATCCAAATTCAATACAACAAAAATAAACATCGTAACACAAAGGAAAATTGAAGTTTACCAGTCGTCTTGTGGATTATGTAAAGTAGGAGAGAAATTATTTCCTCGCTCCTCGTTCTCCCGTGGAGATCAGTTTAGATCCGGCCAAACTCTTTCAGCCGGAACCTGTTGGGCTAAAACTGCTCCAGAATAACCACCCGATGATTGAGGGTTATCCCTGCTTTGCGCAACATCATTATTGCGAACGTCTTCAACCTTCACGTACATTTCCAATATTTTTATCAAAATAAGTTCCCGGTATTCATCCGGAGTCTCAAAAAATCTCTCAAAGTTTCATCATCCACGATGTTAAACTCAGAAGCAACCCCTTGTGGAGTCACGGAATAGGATATCTTCCGGTTATTTTAAGATTCACCGAACATTTGCTCTACCTCATTTTATTGCATAACAACGATACCAGTCTAGCGTACTCCATTGTTAGTGGCAACTTAACATGACTCTGTGTGGAGATAAACTATAGCTCACTGAGTTATTCACCACCACAATCTTATCCCCCTTCCCCCCCCCCCCCCCCATAATATTTTAACAACACGAAAAATTTATCACGAAGTTGGAGTATTTCTGAATGATTTTTCTCAAAACCCTTAACGCCTATAAATAAGGAATGCCCAATCCGGGTGGGTAAAATTTTTTGGAAGTAAAACGCAGTTTAAAAGGGCGTTTTACATATTTGAATTATTGTTATGTCAGTTAAGCGCAGAAAAATTATTGGTGGGCCCACAAAACAGGTAAAATGTAATTACAAAAGGCGTTTTAATAAAACACAGTATTGAACCACGTTTTACCTTAATGTCCCAACGTGGTTCCGAACTCAAGCATTTACCATCACTATATTATGAAATTGCTGCCATCAATTTTTCTCCGTGAAAGTTACGTTACAGCCACGATATAGGAAAAATAATACTTCAATAGGAGCATAGATAGATGTGAGATCCACAAGAAATGAAGTCCTTTTCGTCACTCACCGCCCATAAGGTAAAAGATGGAAATTGATGGCAAACTATCCACTTATATTTGAAGCCTTGTCAGCGACTAGTCATGATTTTCCATTATTTGCTTGATTGAGATCCATTTATCTACAGAGTATCTTTTTTCTCTTTATCTGCACTATCTTAACACGATTTTACCATTTTAATCAAATCTACAACTGCAAATGCACATCTTTTTCCATTTCTAGTCTTTTCATGCTAAAGACAATATTTGTCTCGTGTATTTTTTATTTGGAAGGTGATAATATTCTTTTAACAATATTTGTCTCGTGTATTTTTTATTTGGAAGGTGATAATATTCTTTTATCCTATAATAATACTTAAATAAAGAGACGATCGTAGTATTATTTCGAATATCATATGCTTGACAACTGATGCTACTCACATGTGGACCACAAAATCACATAACATTGTCGATTTTGCTGATTCGATAAACATATTTATAGTAATACAATAACTAAAAGTTGCACTTCTAATTAGGGGCTGTCACACCTCCTTTTTTACACCCCTACCCCGAAGGATAATGTATAAGGGAGTTTTTCCATTTAAAGTGACATTATTCGAAATGGGATTATTTATTTGATTTAGAGTCGCCACTTGGGATAGGATTGGCTTTTGGTGTCCCAAGTCACCGATTTAATTTAAATCCCAAATTGAGAAAAATTTTTCGACTTCCCAATTGGAGTCTGCGAACCAGAAATTCTGAATAAGGAATTCTGTTGACCCGAGGGAAGGTGTTAGGCACCCCCGGATCCCGTGGTTCTAGCACGGTCGCTTAAATTATTATAAATGGCTAAAAATCTGATTTTTATACAAGTTCAAACCTATAGTGCAATTTTATAAATTATTTACCGCTTTTATTTACTTTTTACGAAAGTGAACGCCGTTTAAGAGCGTGTTTTTGGATCACGTCACATGAAATGCACCCGGACTCCTCAACACCTCTTATTCAACGTTTTGTAGATTTGGATTTGGGTCACATAAATGTGCACCCGTATTTAGGAAGGTAAAATTATTAAAAGCGCGCCTAAAGCGACTAACGGGTTATTGTCTTTGTGGAGGGCCGTGGAATTCGCTAAACAGCACGCCCCGAATTCTAAGGATTTTAATAAGAGCAATTACCGAGGGCCCCGCAACTTATGCGTTTTGTTTGGCGAGGCTCATCTCATTTTTATTTAAAGGCCAACCTAAAGCATATACGATTTTCTATTTCTTTTGTATCTAAAAGGGCCTAATTAATTTGCCTTTATAAATTCGGTCCTTGAGTTCAAGTCCGAATTCAAACAAAAGGGAGGACCCTCTTAATTTGAACCCGCTACCTAACTTGAAAACCTAAATTTATATTGCAAATTAAGCCCCCATATTGCTAATGTAATTTTAATGGATTTTTTTTAGCTTCCAGCATTCTATTGGGCCTCAACAATTAGCCCAAGACTCGCGATTTGAAGCTTTCAGCATTTTATTGGGCCTCAACCTGGCCCTAAGCAGATTCAGCTATGCTCCTGAAAACCAAACTGCCCAAACGTGGGCCTTGCATGAACAAATTTGGGCCTGGCTTCTATTAAAACAAAGGCCATCAGGTTCGGCCCATGAAGGAATCCCCAGTCCAATATTAGATTAAGTCTTTGAACCCAAGTCATGACTAGACTAGTCAATTTGTGAACAAATGCATAGTTTCATATTTACTCAAATGAAAACATGTTGACTTAAGTTCAGGTGTATACTGATGACTACAAACTCATTTATTCTGAGATTTCAGTAACCAAATAATTTCATTCAATACACGTTCAGAAGTTTTTGTTTTTATTTATGAATTAAACTTGGAGATGGATCACTGGAAATGACTATGCCTTTATACTACTAGATGTAATTGACTGCTCGTCGTTATAAGCATGTATGCCGTTTCCAGATTTAAATCATGCCTATGTGTTTTAACATTTGTACTATGACTGGATTACACCAGTTGTTCCAATATTCAATTGTATCTTCCACACTAGAACTGATAGCATCAACTACACATGAAATAAAACAGTAGAACTAACGATTTATGCATAGGACCTAATTACAGAATACAGACGAAATGAATGAAACAGAGGTCTATAGTCCAAATCTCAGTCAATTCATCCAATGAAAACAATCTTAATGAAAGCAGATCAGTCCATAGTCCATTGTTTATGCTTAGTACAGACCAAAACTAAACTACACTAGACAAATACATGCAACAATCAACATTTATCTAGCTATTGAAGGCTACATCAACAATCAACAATCAGCAATCAACATTCTATTTCCAACTTGAAGGCTACATCAAGGTAGATCCAAGTGTGTNATCAACGATTCAAGCCTAAGAACTTCAAATTCCAACAAAACACACTTTCGATCAAAAACCTAACCAAACCTCGCCCGAATGACCTGAAATTTTGCACACACATCCCAAATGACATGACGGAGCTACTGCAACTTCCGGAATTCCAATCCGACCCTCGGATCAAAAACTCACTATCGGACCGGAAACTTCAAAAATTCAAACTTCGGCATTTCAAGCCTAAATGAGCTACGAGCCTCCAAAATACATTGCGAACACGCTCCCAACCCCGAAATCACCTAACGGAGCTAACGGAACCTTCGGATTTCCATTCCAAGGTCGTCTTCACACTGTTCTGATTACGGACCATTTTTCAACTCTTAAGCTCTCATTTAGGGACTAAGTGTCCCAAAACTTTCCAAAACTCAACACCGAATGTCCCAGCAAACCAAAATAGCAGGAATGAACTTAGGGGAAGCAGTTAATGGGGGATCGGGGCGTAAATTCCAAAAACGACCGGCCGGGTCGTTACATCCTCCTACACTTAAACATTCGTTCGTCCTCGAACGAGCATAGAGAACATACCTGAAGTAGTGAAAAGATGAGGGTACTGGCTGCATATCCTGCTCGGTCTCCCAAGTCGCCTCCTCGGCCGGCTGACCCCGCCACTGAACCTTCACTGAAGCGATGTTCTTTGACCTCAACTTCCTGATCTGACTGTCCAAAATAGCCACTGGCTCCTCAACATAGGATAGATCCTTGTCCAGCTGGACTGAACTGAAATCCAACACATGCGACGGATCCCCGTGATATCTCCGGAGCATCGAAACATGAAATACCGGATGAACTCCGGCCAAACTGGGAGGTAAGGCAAGCTCATAGGCAACCTCCCCAACTCGCCTCAAGATCTCAAAAGGGCCAATAAACCTCGGACTCAACTTTCCTTTCTTCCCAAACTGCATGACGCCTTTCATAGGCGAGACCCGAAGCAGAACCCGCTCACCAACCATATATGAAACATCACGAACCTTCCTGTCCGCGTAACTCTTCTGTCTAGACTGGGCTGTACGGAGTCTGTCCTGAATTACCTTGACCTTCTCCAATGCATCCTGAACCATCTCTGTACCCAATAGCCTGGCCTCACCCGGCTCAAACCAACCCACTGGAGATCTACACCTCCTGCCATATAAAGCCTCATACGACGCCATCTGAATGCTGGACTGATAACTGTTGTTATAAGCAAACTCCGCCAATGGCAAGAAATGATCCCAAGACCCTCCAAACTCAATCACGCACGCACGGAGCATGTCCTCAAGAATCTGAATAGTGCGCTCGGACTGTCCGTCCGTCTGGGGGTGAAATGCTGTGCTCAACTCCACCCGAGTGCCTAACTCCTGCTGCACAGCTCTCCAGAACCGCGATGTAAACTGAGTACCTCTGTCCGAAATGATAGAAACTGGAATACCATGCAGACGGACGATCTCCCTGATATAAATCTCCGCCAATCGCTCCGATGAATAAGTGGTACATACAGGAATGAAATGAGCGGACTTGGTCAGCCGGTCCACAATAACCCAAATGGAATCAAACTTCTTCAAGGTCCGTGGAAGTCCAGATACAAAATCCATGGTGATGCGCTCCCATTTCCACTCTGGAATTTCTATCTGCTGGAGCAACCCACCCGGGCGTTGGTGCTCATACTTCACCTGCTGGCAGTTGAGGCATCTAGACACATAACCAACTATAACCTTCTTCATTCGCCTCCACCAATAGTGCTGCCTCAGGTCTTGATACATCTTCGCGGCACCCGGATGGATGGAATACCGCGAACTATGGGCCTCTGCTAGAATCAACTCTCGAAGACCATCAACATTGGGCACACAAATCCGGCCCTGCATCCTCATTACTCCATCATCTCCAATGGTCACATCTCTGGCATCCCTGTCACACCTCCTTTTTTACACCCCTACCCCGAAGGATAATGTATAAGGGAGTTTTTCCATTTAAAGTGACATTATTCGAAATGGGATTATTTATTTGATTTAGAGTCGCCACTTGGGATAGGATTGGCTTTTGGTGTCCCAAGTCACCGATTTAATTTAAATCCCAAATTGAGGAAAATTTTTCGACTTCCCAATTGGAGTCTGCGAACCAGAAATTCTGAATAAGGAATTCTGTTGACCCGAGGGAAGGTGTTAGGCACCCCCGAATCCCGTGATTCTAGCACGGTCGCTTAAATTATTATAAATGGCTAAAAATCTGATTTTTATACAAGTTCAAACCTATAGTGCAATTTTATAAATTATTTACCGCTTTTATTTACTTTTTACGAAAGTGAACGCCGTTTAAGAGCGTGTTTTTGGATCACGTCACATGAAATGCACCCGAATCCTCAACACCTCTTATTCAACGTTTTGAGATTTGGATTTGGGTCACATAAATGTGCACCCGTATTTAGGAAGGTAAAATTATTAAAAGCGCGCCTAAAGCGACTAACGGGTTATTGTCTTTGTGGAGGGCCGTGGAATTCGCTAAACAGCACGCCCCGAATTCTAAGGATTTTAATAAGAGCAATTACCGAGGGCCCCGCAACTTATGCGTTTTGTTTGGCGAGGCTCATCTCATTTTTATTTAAAGGCCAACCTAAAGCATATACGATTTTCTATTTCTTTTGTATCTAAAAGGGCCTAATTAAT
>NW_017676294.1:0-1272 GCF_001879085.1 Nicotiana attenuata
CCTCCCTTTGTATGCATAGAAGTTTTACTGCCTGTGCTAGAATTATCATTGACTTGATAAGAATAGGCACCTATCTTTGACTTGTCAAGCTCAGATGAAATATCATCATCGTCCAAATTCAATGTCTCCGTTTTAGTTTGTCTGGCCATGGCTGTAGAAACTCTCGAAGATGGAGACCTTTCTTTGAGTATAAGTGCAATTGTTGATACAGTTTTCCCAAGTCCCTACAACAACCCAAAGGAAAAAGATTACTAAGAAAAGGGCGACCACTTCGAAGGCAATTCTTCTCATGTAGACAGACAAAACATTGAGAAGTTAAAAGTGTCAAAAAGTTACCTGATCGTCAGCAAGAATCCCACCACAACAGGGTACACCAGCTTTTTCCTTCTTGACCATCCATGATAAAGCAATGCGCTGCGTGTAAATTGAATGGATATAATTCAGATAATTCCTCACACCAGTTCAATATATAATACATTTTTCATGGCCCTCATGTAAGTCGTTCCTGCATTCTTCAAACCAAATGGCATGACCCTATAACAATAGGTTCTCCATGGAGTGGTGAACGCGGTCTTTTCTGCATCTTCTTTATCCATCAGAATTTGGTGATACCCGGCATAACAATCCACAAAAGATTGGATCTCATGTTTAGCACAATTGTCGACAAGGATATGAATGTTGGGTAAGGGAAAGTTGTCTTTTGGACTTGCTTTGTTTAAATCCCTATAGTCAACACAAACTCTGATTTTCCCATCTTTCTTTGGTACTGGCACAACATTTGCTAACCATGTAGTATATCGGACGACCCTGATCACATTTGCACTTAGTTGCTTCGTGACTTCTTCCTTAATCTTATCACTCATATCTGTCTTAAACTTCCTTTGTTTTTGTTGGATTTGTGGAAAATTAGGATATGTGGGAAGCTTATGGACCACTAAATCAGCACCCAACCCGGCATGTCATCATACGACCAAGCAAATACATCTCTATACTCGAACAAAACTTGAATTATGGCATCTCTCGTCCTTTGTTCAGTATGAATGCTTATTTTTGTTTCTCTAATTTCTTCAGGACTTCCTAGGTTAATTGCCTCAGTTTCATTTAAGTTAGGCTTAGGCTTATTCTCAAATTTATCCAATTCTCTTTTTATATCCTTAAAGGCCTCGTCTTCATCATACTCAACTTCTTGATTCATTATTTCGAGATTAGACAACTTTTTAAGATCTAGGCATGAATTCCGCGTGCATGTCATGTTTTTAAAGCCAGCATTAA
>NW_017676294.1:5182-5772 GCF_001879085.1 Nicotiana attenuata
CGCGGTTCCCCTTTCGTGCGGTCCGCGCTAGAGAGTTCAGAGAGTGGTATTGTACAGTTCTACAGCGCGGCCGTGGTCCAGTTTTTGCGCAGTCCGCGCTGGGTCTTCAGAGGGTATATAAGGTCGGGAATTTCAGTCATTTTTCACTTTACTCAATTCAATAAGAGTCTCTCTCTTCCTTTCTCTTTTCACAGAGCGCCGCTAAAAGGCCCATTAGTAAAAGAAGCTATTCAATCAGGCATCACAGAAGTGTGAAAATATGCAGTCTTATAATACATGTGGTCTTGAAATATTTGATAGTTATGGACCTTCAACTAGCATAATCATAGTGTTTTGACATTTACAGTTTTCATGTTACCACCATGCTACCTTGAATGACACAACAAAAAGAACAAGGGTCACCTCCATAGCCATGCATCTCCAGTAACTACAGAATCTAGTTAACTACCACAACTCGCAAGCTCATGAGTCATGATCCTACGCAGCAAGATATAATGAAAATAAGATACAATTAGATTTTTTTTCAAGATGACACTAGCTAAAATTTGCAAGATAAAAACTGACAGTTCGCTGTTCAGATCTAAAAGGGC
>NW_017676294.1:6445-30241 GCF_001879085.1 Nicotiana attenuata
TGGGTAGACCATTTTTTGGCCACTGGAAGAGCATTGATCGATTGTGAGACTGGGGAATTAAAAATGAGACTGAACGATGAAGAAGTCATATTCAATGTTCAGCAATTTATGCTAATTGCTCTCTAGTGGAGGCAGTAGATGTGATCCTGCAAGAAGATGATGTGACCCTAACTGTTAAAGATCCATTAGAGGCATGTCTGACAAATTTAGAGGAGATGGATGGTGAAGGGTTAGCTGAATGGGTCATGGCACTTGAAGGCCAAGGATTCTGGACAAGGGAACCTCGGTTCGAGTCCCTTGAGTTAGAAAAAAGGGCTACACCTCCAGCAAAGCCATCAATAGAGGAACCACCCAAGCTAGAGCTGAAGCCACTCCCAGCTCACCTCAGGTATGTTTTCTTAGGCCCCGATTCTACTTTGCTTGTTATTATATCATCCGGTTTGCTAGATGTGCAGGTAGAACAGCTCTTACAGGTACTGCAGGAAAGTAAGACTGCAATTAGCAGGACCATGGCAGACATAAAGGGTATCAGCCCAGCCTTCTGTATGCATAAGATTCTCTTGGAAGAAGGTCACAAACCTTCCAGAGAACATCAACGAAGGCTGAACCCAAACATGAAAGAGGTAGTAAAGAAGGAAGTGATCAAATGGTTAGATGCGGGAATCATCTTCCCCATCTCTGATAGCAATTGGGTCAGCCCTGTCCAATGTGTGCCGAAAAAGGGGGGATGACTGTTGTGCAAAATGAGAACAATGAGTTGATCTCAACTCGTACAGTTACGGGATGGCGAATTTGCATGGATTACCGAAAATTGAACACAGCCACCCGGAAGGACCATTTCCCCTTGCCTTTCATTGACCAAATGTTGGACAGGCTGGCCGGGCGATCGCACTTCTGTTTCTTGGATGGATATTCGGGGTACAATCAGATATCAATAGCCCCCGAAGATAGAGAGAAAACATCCTTCACCTGTCCGTATGGCATCTTTGCCTTTCGGAGAATGCCTTTTGGGCTTTGCAACGCACCAGCGACATTTCAACGGTGCATGTTAGCCATCTTCACAGATATGGTGGAGGATATTATGGAGGTCTTTATGGATGATTTCTCCATGGTGGGAGACTCATTCGAAGACTGTCTTCACAACTTAAGGAGAGTGCTTAAAAGATGTGTGGAGACGAATTTAGTGCTAAACTGGGAGAAGTGCCATTTTATGGTACAGGAAGGGATAGTCCTGGGGCATCGAGTGTCCAGTAAAGGAATTGAGGTCGAGCATGCTAAGGTGGACGTGATTGAAAAGCTACCACCACTCACTTCAGTTAAGGCGGTGAGAAGTTTCCTTGGACACGCCGGATTCTACCGGCGATTCATAAAAGATTTTTCCAAAATTGCTAACCCATTATGCAAACTCCTTGAAAAGGATCAGCCCTTTGTGTTTTCTAATGATTGCAGGTTGGCATTTGAGGAACTGAAAAAGAGGTTGGTGACTGCACCCATCATTGTTGCACCCAATTGGGAGCAACCATTTGAGCCCATGTGTGACGCAAGCGATTATGCCATAGGAGCAGTCTTGGGGCAGCGAAAGGATAAGGTGATGCACCCGATTTACTACGCAAGCAGAACGCTAAGCGGTGCACAGCTCAACTACACTATGACGGAGAAGGAGATGTTGGAAGTGGTGTTTGCCTTCGACAAGTTCCGATCATATCTGATTGGCTCCAAGGTAATAGTATACACTGACCATGCAGCTCTCAGGTACCTAATTGAGAAGAAGGAGTCTAAGCCGCGCCTGATTCGTTGGGTGCTGCTGTTGCAAGAATTCGACCTCGAAATTCGTGACCGTAAGGGCACAGAAAATCAAGTCGCTGATCATCTATCACGACTTGAAGGAGCTGAAAAATCAGTCGAGGTCGAAGAGATTCTGGAAACCTTTCCAGACGAGCAGCTGCTTGCAGCTAGTCTTGAGGAAGCGCCATGGTATGCAGACTTTGCAAATTACCTGGCCTGTGGTATAGTTCCCCATGACCTTTCATCTGTACAAAAGAAAAAGTTTTACCGTGATTGCCGCATGTATTATTGGGACGAGCCTTATTTGTTTAGAATATGTGTTGATAATATGATCCGGAGGTGTGTCCCCGAGATAGAACAATCTTCTGTTTTGCAAGCTTGTCACACATCAGCATATGGAGGACATTTTGGAGGGGTCAGGATAGCTGCGAAAGTGCTAGAGGCCGGATTCTTTTGGCCAACTGTGTTTAGAGATGCGCACCTCTGGGTAAAGGGCTGCAATGAATGTCAGCGGACCGGGAACATTTCCCGTCGCCATAAGATTCCTATGAACCCGATTCAAGAGGTGGAGGTGTTTGATGTTTGGGGGATTGACTTTATGGGTCCCTTCGTCAGCTTATTTGGCAATAAGTACATACTTGTTGCTGTGGACTACGTGTCTAAATGGGTAGAGGCTGCAGCTTTGCCCACTAATGATGCAAGAGTGGTGATAGGATTTCTGAAAAAGAACATATTCACCCGGTTTGGGACACCAAGAGCGATCATCAGTGACGGAGGCACTCACTTCTGCAATAGAGCCTTCGAAAAATTACTTGCAAAATATGATGTACGCCACAAGGTGGCTACCCCTTACCATCCGCAAACCAGTGGGCAGGTTGAAGTGTCCAACAGGGAGATAAAGAGTGTACTAACCAAAACTATCAATGCCATACAAACTGATTGGGCAAAGAAGCTTGACGACGCACTCTAGGCCTATCGAACTGCATTCAAAACACCAATAGGTATGTCACCATACAAGTTGGTATTTGGGAAGGCCTGTCATCTGCTTGTGGAGCTAGAACATCGAGCTTGGTGGGCACTAAAGCAATTGAACATGGATCCTGACGCAGCTGGACAAAATTAACTAACAGAGTTACATGAGCTGGAAGAATTTGGATACCAAGCCTTTGAAAGCATGAGGCTATACAAGGAAAGAATGAAGAAGCTGCATGACAAACACATTGTGGACAGAGATTTCAAACCTGGCGACAAGGTATTACTGTATAATTCAAGGTTGAGATTGTTTCCGGGTAAGTTAAAGTCCCGATGGTCAGGACCATTTAGAGTGGTGCAAATGTTCGCAAGTGGAGCTGTTGAGATTGAATCGGAAGATGGAACAAACAAGTTCTCAGTAAATGAGCAAAGGTTGAAACATTACCTTGATATAGCTCAAGAAAAAGGGGATACAGTGGTGATCGATTTGAAAGAACCCCGGTACACGAATGACGAGTGATGGCTCAACTACTTGCGTCGTGCCGCGACGTTAAATCAGGCGCTGCGTGGGAGGCAACCCATGAATGTGTTGTAAGTATAGTGTGTAACTTCATGAAAAAAAAACACACTGGAACACCTGGATTTGCGCGCCCGCGCTAAGCCAGCGCTAATCCAGTTTTATTCTGCCTCATCTTCATTCCCACTAGCGCGGCCGCGCTAAGGCCGCGCTAGTGAGATTTCTTTCTGCCTCACTTTTAACCAACTAGCACGGCCGTGCTAAGCCAGTGCGCAGCCCGCGCTAGTTAAGTTTCATTCTACCCCGTTTTCACTAAACTAGCGCGCCCGCGCTATACCAGCGCTAAGGCCGCGCTAGTCTAGGTAAGTATGCACGATTTTTTTTTAGTTTTTTTATTTTAATTTTTCACTCTTTAACTTAACCCCACCCGCCCCACCACCCCTAAATTCCCAATTCTCTCTCTCTCTATCAAACACTCGCCCAACCCTAACCCCTCTCTTCTTCTTCCTCCTCCATTCCTTTTTCTTCCATACCCAACTATTTCCAGCACCTTATTCATTCTCTCCCTAAATCCTTCTACTTGTGCTATCATTCCTTTGCTGGTATGTGGTTCTCCCCTCATCTTTGTTGTAATTTTTTTTATTTTATTTCTTATTTAGTTTTTTTTTCTGTTTCTTTTCCTTCTTTTTACTTTGTATAGTAGAAGATAGTGTTATTGTAGAGTAGAAACATATGGCAATAGTTAGGTTGGGCTGAGAAATTAAAAACATTGGAATTGTGGTTGTGTGGTGTGCTTATTGAATTGTTGTGGTAATGTTCCTTGTGTTGGTGGAGAGTTAGAGCTTAAAATTAACTATTGGTCACAAGGTGTTTGTTAAAATGCCTCTTTGGAGGGAGTGTTGTGACCATTCCGTGGTGAAGTCTGAGTAGCCACGTTTTGGTCACCCGATTGAATAGAACTGATGTTGGACTATTTGCAGGTACCATGGCTCCTCGCAAACGCCAAGCAACAGGTTCCTCCTCCAGCCGCCCGGCTACAGCCAACACTGGGGGAAGGCCTCGAAAGTCGGTTGATACAAGGCCCTTCAATAGTCAAAAGTTCGTGTCCGCCAAGGCACAGGACAGGTTTAACAAGAAAGAGGCCAAAACAATTGTGCCGGAACAGGCCATGGATCCCAATGCACTGGGGACTACCTGCCCAAATATACCATTTGAGTTGAGGCGAAGGCACCTGGACATATTCTTTGAGGAGCCGATCACTGCCAATGTTATGCTTGTTAGGGAATTCTATGCGAATCTCCCAGAACATGAGGACTACACGGTCACAGTGTGCAAGAGACCGGTCAATGCTTCTTTGGAGACTATCCGGACTCTATACAGGCTTCCTCTACTACCTCAGGGGTACGTGGATGCATACCAAACATACAGTGGAAAACATACTTCCTGGTCCACATTTACAGACACTATCTGTCAGCCGGGAGCCACTCTTCAGTGGTACAAATATGGGAATAAGTTCCACTCCTCAGCCCTCAAGTTTGAGGCCAAATGCTGGTTGTACTTTATCAATAGCCGACTCCTACCCTCAAAGAACCTGTCAGAAGTGAATATCCCTCGAGGGTGCCTCATTTGGTGCTTCATGATAATGCTCCATTTGATGTGGCCAGGGTCATACACGATGAAATGTTCCAGCGGGTCTGGGTTCAAAAATATGGGTTATACTACCCGTCTCTGGTCACCCGGTTGTGCCTTCAAGCTAATGTGCCGAGTAACCTTGCTTTAGATGGCCGAGTTCCTCTGGTCCATCCTTTCACAGCTGAGAGGGTAACTACGGGCAAGGAAGTGGTAGCCGCCGAGGAATTGATTGGCCATGATTCTGATGATGGTGATGACGCGGAAGAGGAGGAACAACAACAGGTAGCTGATGCCGAGGAGATTGTAGGTGATGAGCAGCCAGCGCAACCAGATGCTGATGCTGTTGTAGGCCCGTCTAGGGCCAGTCGGGGACAACGGTTAGACCGCATGGAGCAGGAGGTTGCTGAAATACGGACCTCAGTGTCTGACCTGGGGACACGTGTTGAGGAGATGGCCACTCAGCAGAAGAAATCAGAAAAACGCATCCTGGGTTGGCTCTGTGCATTGGGTAGGGCGTACAATGTCGACGCCGGCTCTGTCTCCGACCAGGATTGAGCAGTCAGGGAAGTTCCCTTTCCCTTCTTTTGATTTACTTGGCCATGAGGACATGTCCTCAATTTAAGTGTGGAATGGGGATAGGGATACTTCATTGTATGTTTGTAATTGTAACAATTAACTGTTTTCTTTGGTCGTTTTGTCCTGCTTTGATTGTGTTGGTGTTAGAACAATAGTCATTAGGTAAGTGAAAATAGTAAATGACTTGTCCCGACGACGGATCTCGTTCGACGGGGTTCTTGAGGGACTAAGTCGAGAAAAAAAATGGAATATAGAGACTCTTCCTGATGACGGATCCTTTAGACAATTTTCTTGAGGGAAGTTAGTCTAAAGAAAATACAAAACGATTTTTTATTTTATTTTTAGGTAGTGTAACAACTCCCCCTTTGGTTTTTCTTTGGGCCACGGTTCTTTTCCAAGGGTTTATCTTGAACCGGGTATAGGTAGTTTTTGTTTTGTTTTAGGTTAGGATTAATGGGCTACGAGTTAAAAAAAAAAAAAAAACCTTAGCGTTTCTACACCTGAACACGATGGATACTAGAGTGTAACGCTTAGCTTCAAGGGTGAAATCTTGTTTAAGTGCCTTAAAAGCTGTATGTTTGTATCTAACTTGAGCACTCAAAAGAGAATGTCTTGATAAACTAATCCGGAGTGAGTCATATGCCAAGTGTGTGTGAGTGTTACTGTATTCCATGCTTTACATTTGATGCCTAGAACTTGCCCTGTGTGTTTGCGAAACGAAATAGTAGCTTCCTTCAGTTTTAGAAGTGAGATAGGCATTTCTTTGTTGAGCCAGACATATAAAGTAAACCACCTTAATGCATTACGTCTTAGTTAACCCCGTTGAGCCTATAAGCCTGTTTCTTTGGTAACCACATTGTGAACCTTACCCAATTATTTGAATAGCCTGCTGTTTGAACCAATTTTTCCTCTCACTAAGCACTAGAATGGTATTGAAAATATGCAAAAGCAAAAGTGTGGGGTGGTGGTTTGGTGTTTGAAGTGGAACCATGGAAATAGAGAAAAGGTGCAGAATGTTGAATCATAAAAAGAGAAGCACCACTGGAAAAAAAAAAAAATATATATATATATATAGTGATTGATAAGTGATAGTTTGTACAAATTGCACCTAATGTATGGGGATGTTAAATAAATGTGGTGGAGTGTTGGCTGACAAAATGATGATCTTGAAGTTTAATATAATTGTATTAAAAGTGCTTAGGGAGGTGAGTCACTATATCCAAATATATCCTACCCGTCCCTTAGCCTACATTACAACCAAATAAGTCCTATTGATCTTAGTCTGAGTGGGGCTCGATTAGTAGAGTACTACACTACGGGCAAGCCTATGGTGCATCGTTGTGGCATGTGAATGTTCTTTTTTAGAGTGAGCGAAATTTTTTCTATCTTAGTTCCTAATTGTCCTAAATATCATTGTCTGTGGAACTACTCTCTTGTGTGACGTGCGGGCATATGATTCACAACGGAAAGGTAAGTCATGACTCTCGTATAAAGTGGTTTGAGTAAGTGCGAATATGCATGGTACGATAGATTTTATTCTTGAGGTAAAGTTGCTCACTACTAGTTGCAAATTTTGTAAAATGTTCACGGTGTGAGTCGTTAAAGGAAAAGCTTAGAAAAGAAACCTTGTAGGATGTAGTGGATTGCTCGAGGACTAGCAATGATTTAAGTGTGGGGTGTTGATAATAGGCTAAATTGTATAGTTTGGCCTACATTCGGGCTCTAACTTAAGGATGCTTTACTGTTGTAAGTATGTAAATAATGCAAAAAATTGGCTCTAATGGTGACTTTGGTGTTTCACAGGACTGCAATAATCAAATGAGGGCTTATGATGGTGATCCGGGCAAAAATTGGAGTGAATGGACGAAAATTGAAGCAAAGCGCATTTGGCAGTGGAAAACCCCACTAGCGCGGGCATTAGCGCGGCTTTAGCGCACCCGCGCTAGTCCAGCAGCCCAAAACAGTAGGAAACCCCACTAGCGCGGGCTTAGCGTGCCCGCGCTAGTCCAGATGCGGGAACAATAATTTTTAAAGGGCAATTCCGGAAGTCCAGGCAAATCTACACCAACTATAAAAGGTTTAACAAGTCCAATAGAGGAGGAGTTCGAGTTTTTGGAGAAGAAGCAAGAGAGGCAAGGAGGCAACTTGGAAAAATAATTTTTATTCTCCATACTTTATTCTTCTATCAATGACTATGGATTCTTTTGTAGATTTTATCGTTGTCATGAGTAGCTAAATACTTTAATCTAAGGTTTTGGTGAAACCCGTTGGGGATGACTTGGTTGTTATATTAATATAGTTTTGAATTGGTTTTTAATCTCTATTTGTTCATCTATGTTTTGATTGTGGTTAACTGAAAGGGCCCTCAATTATCCGTCCCTATTTAGTATGTATCTGCTTGAGAGAGAGTGCATATTTAGGTAGCTGTTTGAACAACATCACTCCCGGAGTATAGACGAGAGTCATAACCGAGGGTTTAGAGGTTGGTTTAGAGATAACGATACCTCGGGTGCAATCTAAGTGAACTGCAATGAGAATCTAGCTAGCGTAGCTTGAGAGAGTGCGTCTAGTAAATTATCATAATTGCTTGAGAAAGATTTATGATAGCTGGAGAGTTCATGATTGATAGAGATAACTAAGTCACAGTTATAAGACATATACAACCAAGGAAATCAACAACGGGGGAAACCATTACCTTAGACCTTATTCCAATTGTTTACACATCAAGCATAATTAATTTTCAGCTGTTTATTTATTTTCAGTTTTAGTTGTTAGAAATATCATCAACTGTTAATCACAAAGTTTGGGGAAATTGATTCTGTGAATTTAGTAAGTCCAACAAGAGTAATTGATAGGTTAATTCCCTGTGGTTCGACTCTGGGCAGAATTACTCAGATTAATATTTGCAACGTCTGTATGTCTTTTTATAAGGCATAGTTTAGCGTTATCATATAGCATAATCTCAAGAGTAGTTAATGTTTTCTTAATTTAATAAAGTGGTATTTCGGACCACTTTTTATGTTTTTTGGCTAAGGCGACAAATGAAAAGGACCAAACAGGCAATAGCACTAATTTAATATAGTGATGATTTAAAAGCTAGTCTAATACAGAAAATATCATAACAAAGTTCAAACGTTTTGAATAATTTAATTGATTCAGATTATTTAGAGTTGCGAAAGTTATATAAAAATGAAATGGTATTCGATATCGGTTCTCTAATTCTTTTTGAAGTAGTTAATAGTGAAATTGAAATTTAGTATTGAAAGAAGCTTTTAGATTTAAACTCATAATATTACTTTCTTAATTTTATTTATACGATAACATTTGATTGCATATAAGGTATAAAATATTTATTTGGACTTATTTGTTATATTAGTGATAATGGGAAGAAAATAGTAAAGTACTAGTTGAAAAAATAGATTAATAAAGAAAATATTATATCAAAGTTTAGAGCCCGTTTGGACATACAAAATTTTTTCTTTTTTTCATTTATTTTTAAAACAATGTTTGGTTATCGCTATCTTACCAATTTTTTCAATTTCACTTGAAAATGCATTTTCAAATTTGAAAAACTTACCCAGTTTTTCAATTGAAAATGCATTTTCACTAGTTTTTAATTTTACAAATTTACCCTATACTTTTAAAATTTATAAAATGACCCCATCAATTATTAACCTACAACTACCCACCTGTTTTCCCTCGATGATCAGATGAAACAATTACAGCGGCTAATGAACCCTTTTCTTGTGACGACTACCATGTTGGTACTAGGCCTGTGACGAATTTGAATTGGAATTTTGAGAAACAAAGGAATCTCTTTCGAAAAAGAAAAGAAACCAGGGCACTAATTGAAACATAACTTATTTGCGGTGAACAGTATTTTGGAAAAATAATACTTAAATTCGACAAGAAAAATAGTGTACTGGAGTACTCTATCTCGTTCACAATAAATGATCAATTTGCTTTTTCATTTTGGTTCAAAATAAGTGTCCAGTTATGTAATCAAGAAATAATTCAATTTGTTTTTACAAAATAACCCCTATGTACATATCCCTAACTTCTCACATTAAATGCTTAATTAGGGGTAGTTTAGTCATAGTAGGTATTTTAGTATAGAATTTAGTATTTTCTTAATAGGCGTGCTAAAAGCAAATTGGTCACTTATTGTGAACCGGGGGAGTAATATTTTTCTCGAAAAAGACAAAAGATGCCTCTAGGTAAAGAGAGCAATTAATTACTTTCCTTATTTGGTAATTGAGTAAAAGTTAAGGTAAAGATACCATTGAATATCATTCATTTGTGTTGAACGGATAACCAAAGTTACAGACAAATCTTAGTGATCAACACAAGAAAAGTAAACCATTTGTTTTATTTCTCCTTTACCATTCTTCTTTCCTTATAAGAACCAAACATATTGCAATAACAGTCATCCTTTATCAATTTTCTTGTTATTGATATACAAATATTTAACCCAATTTATTTTAAAACATATTAGTATCATGTCCCTGCAATATATAACATATTACAATATTACTAATGTTAGAATCAACTTTTAAATAAGCATATGTTGGCATTTAGCATGTTTAAATTCTTACTAATTTTTTAAAATATTAGTCTCACGTAATCATAAACCACGTGAAGATTATAAGACATAATTTTTTAATCCAGCCAATGGACCTTTCTCTATTCACCGTCAAATCCTAAGCACCTCCACCAACAAAGTTTCAATGGTAATTTGTTGAAACATGTGTCCATAAGCCAAAAATGACATATTTATAACCGGATATGAGTACACATACTCATAATATAGTCCTAAATAATCAATGTGAATCATATATGCAAAATAATATTACGTATTAATGCATTAAAATATAGTTCAAACCGTATAAATCAACATACATGAAATTTATTATGTCAATCTAGCATGTAATACGTACCTATAGCATTACACTAGCACATGCATGTAGATTGCAAAATTAATCATATCACATATCAAACAATTTTATGCGCATATATATTAAGTCATATGCATGCACAACAAGTAACAATACAACAACATGTTATCAAACTGTATTTGTAAAATAATTCTGGAGAATATAAAATAACGTATAAATATAAATGAAAAACAGAAATAAAATTTAATCCGAGCCCACTGAATTCACAGTATTTCCTTAAGGAATTTAATCCCTTCCTAGTACCCAAGGTTGTAGATTATTTCCTCCCAGATTAGAACGAATTACACACTGGTGTAGCGGTACTTCAAACCCCAGTGTTTCAGCGAACACAAAGATCGGTAGCAAATCACACTTCCCGTTGCTTTGTTTGTGGTTAAAATATGCAGAAGAAAGGAGGAGAACTTAGAAATTCGTATGGAAAATCCGAGAGAATGGACTGCAATTTACATCCCCAACCTGTTGAGTTCAAATGAAGAGTTGTAACTCTTCAGAGGCCAGTTACGTAAAACGGCCATAACGTTTACTATTAACAAATAAATTTTGTCCAAAAAATGAATCAATCAATCATTTGACCAAATCCAAATCCGAATCTGAATCCGAAGGCGAAGCCGAGCCGAGCGAGCGACGATGACGGCGCGAGACTTGCCTTCTTCCTAACTCTTTAAGAGCTACAAGAAGAGAAATTGTATATATACCCATCAAAAACCTTTCCCTCTTCCAATATAAGACAATGTCCCTTTTGTCAAGGAGGAAATCTCAAATGAAACTCAAATATTTTATTTTCCCTCCATTTCTCATTCACCCTCTTTAAGCCTATTTTAGCTTAAAACCTCAACAATCCCCCACATGAATGGGGAATGGCTATATCACGAAAATATGCATGAAAAAGTGTGTGATTCGCAAGCAAGGATTAATCGCATCTGGATAAGTAGGTTTCCCTTTGAACTTTCCGTAGTGGACTTATGTCGGATATACTCGGCCAATCGGTAGATTTGATATCTTTGAACCGCCGAACTTTGGTGTATACCTAGACAATCATAAGTCACACAATCAACCCTTAACCGTCTTTGGTTCTCATTGTTGTGTTCGTTTCAGCCATGAACACCACCTGGTTTCATAAGTGCGTAGAGAACTGACCTTACGAAATTCTCCTTGAAGCGGCTAACACTTCACACTTGCATAGGTGATTCCTAAATGTGTCATCTCGTAAATACACTATTTGAGATACCCCGTATCAAAATTTAGAAATCATTAAAAGCCTTAATGTTTTATCCTTGGTACTGAACATTGTCTCATCACGAGAATGGACCAAAACTTTAGTTGACAATGTTGAACCGTCATTAATGACTTTGTTTGACCTTCTTGAACCTAGATTTTGGGATCTCCAGTCTTCTAGGTAAAGTTACTGCCACAATGACTTGTTCTCGGCCGTAGTCACATTCCCCTCGATGATTTCTCAACTACCTCTCTAGTTAGGCCTTTTTTAAGTGGGTCCGACACATTATCACTTGACTTTATGTAGTCAATCATGTTAATTCCTCTAGAGAGTAGTTGCCTAACGGTTTTATGTCTTCGTCGTATATGACAAGATTTGCCGTTATACATAATGCTCCCAGCCCTTCCAATTATCGCTTGACTATCGCAATGTATGCACATTGGTGCCAACGGTTTGGGCCAAAATGAAATGTCTTTCAAGAAATTCCGGAGCCATTCAGCTTCTTCACCAGCTTTATCTAAGGCTATGAACTCAACCTCCATTGTAGAGCGGGCAATACAAGTTTGTTTGGACGACTTTCAAGATACCGCTCCTCCACCAATAATGAATACATATCCACTTGTGGACTTAGAATCAGTTGAACCGGTGATCCAATTTGCATCACAGTTTCCCTCAAACACCATAGGATATTTACTGTAGTGCAAAGCAAAGTCCTGGGTATGTTCTAAATATCCCAAAACTCGTTTCATTGCCATCCAATGAGATTGACCTGGATTGCTCATGTATCGACTCAATTTACTTATAGCACAAGCTATATCTGGTCGTGTACAGTTCATGATATACATTAAGCATCCCAACACACGAGCATAATCCAATTGTGATATGCTTTGGCCTTTGTTCTTTGCTAATGCAAGATTCACGTCAATTGGAGTCTTTGCAACTTTAAGCCCTAAGTGCTTGAGTTTTCCAAGTACTGTCTAAATATAATGAGATTGTGACAGTGCCAAACCTTGAGGAGTCTTATGGATTTTAATCCCCAGAATTAAATCAGCAACTCCCAAGTCCTTCATATCAAACTTTCTAGTTAGCATACGCTTAGCCGCATTTATGTTGGCAATTTTATTACTCATTATCAGCATATCATCCACATATAAGCAAACAATGACTATGTGATTTGGAATATTTTTAATGTACACACATTTATCACATTCATTTATCTTAAAACCATTTGACAACATTGTTTGGTCAAATTACGCATGCCATTGTTTGGGTTCTTGTTTTAGTCCGTAAAGAGACTTAACAAGTCTACATAACTTCTTTTCTTTACCTGGAACCACAAACCCTTTAGGTTGTTCCATGTAGATTTCTTCCTCCAAATATCCATTTAAGAAGGTCGTCTTAACGTCCATTTGATGAATTTCAAGACCATAAATTGCAGCTAATGCTACTAATATTCGTATGGACGTAATTCTTGTAATTGGAGAGTATTTATCAAAGTAGTCAAGACCTTCTCGTTCTCTATACCCTTTGACTACAAGTCTTGCTTTAAACTTATCAATAGTGCCATCATCTTTCATTTTCCTCTTAAAAATCCATTTAGAACCCAAAGTTTTATTTCCAAGAGGAAGATCAACCAGTTCCTATGTATGGTTATCAATATGGATTCTATTCCACTATTGACTGCCTCTTTCCAAAATAATGCTTCCGAAGATCACATAGCTTCTTTAAATGTTCGAGGCTCATTTTCCAATAAGAAAGTCACAAAATATGGTCCAAATAAAATAGACGTTCTTTGACGTTTACTACGTCTTGGATCGTTCTGATTAAATGTACTTTCTTTTGTTTCTTCCTGAGGTCATTTAGATCCTTCACCAATCAACTCACATTCCTTTTTATACGGATACGTACTTTTAAAGAACTCAGCATTATCTGATTCTATAACCGTATTATTATGAATGTCGGAATTTTTTGATTTATGAACCAGAAATCGATATGCTTTACTATTGGTCGCATATCCTATGAAAACACAATCAACGGTTTTTGGCCCTATTTTTACCCTTTTGGGTTTAGGAACTTGCACTTTTGCCAAACACTCCTACACTTTAAAATAATTCAAGTTGGGTTTCCTTCCTTTCCATATTTCATATGGAATGGATTGTGTTTTGCTATGGGGTACTCGATTTAGTATCTGGCTAGCCGTAAGAACGACTTTCCCCCAAAAGTTCTGTGGCAAACCAGAATTTATCAACAATGCGTTCATCGTCTCCTTTAATGAATGATTCTTTCTTTCCGCAATTCCATTGGATTGGGGTGTATAAAGGGCCGTTGTTTGATTTTCCCATAGAAAGTGTCTCTTCGGGTCCAACAGGAGCATATGTAGCAAACACTTCTCTAACGGCACAAATATGGCGAGTGGCTCCAGAATCAATCTTTCGCTCCTTAGGATTTCCCACCAGGTTGCATTTAGAAAGCATAGCACACAAGTCATCAACATCTTCGTGCTTTTCAACCATGTTTGCTTGACCCTTCTTCTTGTCTTTCTTCGGAGCACGACAATCTGTAGATTTGTGTCTAGCTTTCCCACAGTTGTAGCAATTACCATTGAACCGCTTCTTGCTTGGGTTTCTTTTCGTTCCATAAGCCTGCTTCCTCTTTCTCTTATTTTGAGGAGTATCCTCAACAATGTTTGCTCCCATTATTGTTGAGTTTCCACGGCCTCTCTTTTCAGCGACTTTGTTGTCCTCTTCGATTCTCATCCGAACAATGAGATCTTCAAGCGACATCTCCTTGCGTTTGTGTTTCAAGTAGTTTTTGAAGTCCTTCCACAAAGGAGGCAACTTATCAATCATCGCTGCAACTTGGAATGCTTCATTGATGAAAAGACCTTCAATGAAAATTCTGTTAGTAAACATAATAAAATTAATACTTTCAACATCAGTATTAAATCTACTTATACCTTCAGCAAGGAGATCGTGAATAATCACTTGCAATTCCTGGACTTGAGTAATAACAGACTTGCTATCTACCATTTTGTAGTCCAAAAATTTAGCGGCAACAAATTTTTTTAACCCGACATCTTTAGTTTTGTATTTTCTTTCAAGTACAATCCACAGTTCTTTTGACGTCTCCACATTACTGTAGACGTTATACAGATCGTCCTCCAGTCCGCTAAGAATGTAATTCTTGCACAAAAAATCAGAATGCTTATACGCCTCAATCATGAGAAAACGTTCATTCTCTAGAACAGGAACATATTCCTTAATGAACTTCTGTAGACTTAAAGTAGTCATGTAGAAGAACATCTTCTGCTGCCACCGCTTGAAATCAATCCCGGAAATTTTTTTGGGTTTTTTTACCGGTGCCAATGCTGGTGTTGTTCGGCTTGTCGATGCATTAGCAGTCACCATAGGAACATTCTGATTCCCGTTGTCATTCGTCATTTCTGTAAAAGAATGACACAAACAAACGTTAAAAGCACGTAGATTTTAATCTCCAATGGATTAGAAAACCACAAAGGTTTTACTCTCCAGAAACAATGAGTATAACACAAATACAGAAAATAAATTAAATTCCTTAAACTTGTTATCAATCTGTATTTGTAAAATAATTCTGAAGAATATAAAATAACGTATAAACATAACAAAAACAGAATTTAATCCGAGCCCACTGAATTCACAGTGTTTCCTTAAGGAATTTAATCCCCTCCTAGTACCCAAGGTTGTGAATTATTTCCTCCCAGGATAGAACGAATTACACACTGGTGTAACGGTACGTCAAACCCCAGTGTTTCAACGAAGACAAAGATCGGTAGCAAATCACACTTACTGTTGCTTTGTTTGTAGTTAAAAAATGCAAAAGAAAGGAGGAGAACCCAGAAATTCGTATGAAAAATCTGAGAGAATGGACTGCAATTTATAGCCCCAACCTGTTGAGTTTAAATGAAGAGTTGTAACTCTTCAGAGGTCAGTTACGTAAAACGGCCATAACGTAAATGGCCATTTACGCAAATTAAAACGGGCAGAGGAAACATTTTCCGTTACAAAAAACGGACAGTCAATGAAAATGGATAATTTGGATTATTAATCTTCCGTTACAGACACGGATTATGTTAATATTTACTATTAACAAATAAATTTGGTCCAAAAAATGAATCAGTTAATCATTTGACCGAATCCAAATCCGAAGCCGAAGCCGAAGCCAAGCCGAGCGAGCGACGACGACGACGGCGCGGGGCTTGCCTTCTTCTTAACTCTTTAAGAGCTACAAGAAGAGCAATTATATATATACCCATCAAAAACCTTTTCATCTTCCAATATGGGACAATGTCCCTTTGTCAAAAAGGGAATCTCAAATGAAACTCAAATATTTCATTTTTCCTCCATTTCCCATTCACCCTCTTTTAAGCCTATTTTAGCTTAAAACCTCAACACATCAACAACAACAACAATCCAGTATAATCCCACTAGTGGGATCTGGGAGGGTAGTGTGTACGCAGACCTTACCCCTACCCCGAAAGAGTAGAGAGCCTGTTTCCGAAAGACCATCGGCTCAAGAAAATTAAAAAAAAAAAAGACACCAAGTAACAATCATATATCTTATATATTATTCTCATATCTGCATATATACTCGTCACCTCATATANNATATATATATATATATATATATATATATATATATATATATATATATATATATATATATATATATATATATATATATATATATATATATATATATACGCACCCTCATGTCATTAGTATATACAAAATAGTCTTAGTTTGGGAAAATTTCTCATTAAGGTCAAAATCTCAACTTACCTTGTTCAAGCAAAGCTCAACCTTCTAAAATAGCCCTTTCACTCGCAGAATCCTCCAAATTGCTCCAACTTATTCACATGACCACTTAACAAAGTCAAACAACACGTTGCACTCCCATAATTTAAGACTCGGTCAAAGTTAAAGTAACCCCAAGAGGCCAGCCCTAAGTCAATTTTGTCAATCACCACAACTAATTTCATATTGAGGTTATCAATAGCCCTACAAGTTTAAATTTATGCTTAAATTGCAATTTAGGTGTTTAAATTATCAATTTAGTGATTTAGGATTGATGTCTTAAATTTCAATTTCGCCTATCAAATTTCATGTTGAGATGATGAATATTAAGATAAATTCTTGATATAAACTCAAGGACATATTTAGATCACTTACGCCAAAATTGTGATTAAAAATCCAATCCAAGAACTCTCAGACCGAGTTCTTTTAAGATCTCATAATGGTGCAGAATGAAATAAAATTATGAAATTGGACTATTTATACTTTTTATGTTTTATACTCATGTTGTAGGCTATGCGGCGCACACACAGGCCCTGCACTTTTGTCATGACCGAAAACCTCACATGTCGTGATGGCGCTTATCGCAATACTAGGCAAGTCGACAATCACAAATAGCCACGCATCTTTAAATTGAAAACATAATGAAATAAGCTTAATAGTGAAAAATCTCATAACAACTGATAAGAAAATACCGCAACTCAATACAAAATCCCCCAAAATTAAGGTGTCGCGGAGTACATGAGCAACTAAATGACAATACAGTCTAACTGCTAAAAACAACTGTCTAGAAGGATAGAACAATGCAAATAAACTAAAAAATGGAAAGTCGAGGTCTGCGGACGCCAAAGCAGCTACTCAATAGTCTCCAAGCAGATGAAGCTCCACAGCTAGCAACCGCTTGTCCAGAAATACCTGGATCTGCACACGAAGTGCAGAGTATAGTATGAGTATAACCGACCCAATGTACTCATTAAGTAACATGATTAACCTTGGGCTGAAAGCAGTGACGAGCTCAAAAAGGTACAGTCCAAATCCAGATTATAACAATACAGATATGACAGAAAAAATGACGGTAATATCTCAGAGAAAACTTTTAATCAGTTGGTACACAGTACAAGAATGTAGGCATGCTTTCAAGTTAACAGTTTCAGCTCAACACGAATAAAAATATGCCAAGTATGACTGATATGAGGAATGCTACATCTCTGTCAATGTGCATGTCGCATGTGTCACACCTCCTTTTTCACTACACCCCCGGAAGAGGTATAAGAAAAGGAGTTATTTCCAACTTGAAGTGACAATCGAAACGGGATTATTATTAAAGATTCAGAGTCGTCACTTGGGAGATTTATGGTGTCCCAAGTCACCGGTTAGAATCCCGAATCGAGGAAAAGAATGACTCTGTTTAACAGTCCGCGAACCAGAAATCCGAGTAAGGAATTCTGTTAACCCGGGAGAAGGTGTTAGGCATTCCCGGGTTCCGTGGTTCTAGCACGGTCGCTCAACTGTTATATTCGGCTTAAATTATCTGATTTTAAACAATTATGAACCAATGTGTAAATTTTAGCTCTTTAACCGCTTTTATTCATTTTGAGGAAAATTGCAACATAATTAAAACACATCTCGAACCGCGTCACATAAATGCACCCGCAGTCTTCGACATATTTTAATATTGTTGAGATTTGGGATTTGGGTCACATAAATGCGCACCCGAATTTAGGAAGGTAATATTATTAAACGACGCGCCTAAAGCAACTACGCGTTTGCAACTTTGCGAGGGCCATGGAAATTTAATGGCACGCCTCGTATTCTAAGGATTAAATCAAAATTAATTAAGCGAGGGCCATGCAATTGTTATTTTTGTTCGGCACGGCACACCTCGATTTATTCTAACTTCTAGACTTAATTATGAGGGCCATAGCTATTTGTGTTGTTAAGTATGGCACACCTCAACCAATCTACTTTAGAAAATAAAATTTCAATCCTACTAATTAGCTAGCAAACATCAAATTAACATGCCAACTAATTCAAAACCAAGTTGCTTTAATAAGTAACCACAGATCGAACCCATTCGGATTGCTTTCAAACTTGGGCCCCGGTGAGCCTACTTCTTTTCTGCTTCTTCAGTACAGACTCTGGGATTGGTACACCTCCCTCGCCCATGACTCCTTTTAGCTGTGCAAAAGACTGAGGTGTCTGCTTGGTCTGACTATTTCGCCACAATTACAACAACACAGCTTAAACAATAAAACAACAAAGCAAAGCTATGGAGTCCATTTGACTCTCATTTTCCTACACAACCCACTGATCTGTACACTTTCTAATGTAATTTCAAATTGCACAAATCAACAAGTGAGCATGGTTATTCAATAACGGATTTAGCATATTAAAGAACAAAACTGAGGAAACAGAACATGGCCATACTAGTAATTTAACTTCATACTTAATTCAGTGCTATTACTCATCCTCAGATTCTTCCTTTGGGATGACAGAATCAAAATAATTCTAAATCTAGCCCCCAGTAGAAAGAACAAGAAGAAATCCCAATTAACTAAAATGTAAACTGAAAAACTTACTTCAGTCTTTTAATACTTAATAGTGAACCTAGCCTAGCAGAATTAGCACTCAAAGTTAACACTCAGACAGTGCAAAACAGGGCAGGTTTTGAATGCAGAATTAGCACTCAAAATTGTGCAAATATGTTGTCCAAACAGTGCAAATTTTAAGCTGGCTAACAGTCCAAACAAATGTACCAAAATACTGCACGTTATCGACTTAATTTACTGCTCAAATTGACTTCTTCAACAGCTCGAAAGAGCAGAATTCTTGTAGCAGAAACAAGGCAGACAGATTTTTGAAAAATGACTGTTTTTCTCCAGCTCCACAATGCACATTATCTTCTAGACAAACTATCCACATTCAAATGTAATCCCCAGATTCAAAGAGGTACTTAACTTGAGGAGAGCAGAAATACTACAGAAAACTTGAAGAAAGCAGAAGTACTACAGCTCCTGAATGGAGGCTAATACTATTGACTCATAAACACAGTGATTGACTTTAACAGGAGTCATCCAACAAGTTTCAGAAATGGTTTCAATCAATTATTCATGTAAATACAAGCAGGAATACAGAGCATCTTCAAACTGACCCGGTTGAACAAGAAAACATCGAACAAATTGACTAAAAATCGAGACTAACTTGACTGAAGCTCAGAAGAAGTTTTAGCAATCATGGAAACTAAAATCGAGCTTTCATTCGATGGAATTTCCAGCATAGCCTCAAGAAAACAGATAGGAACTCCAAGAAATTGCTTCATGAATAAACTGACACTTTGACATGAAACAAAGAAGCAATTTGATGCAAAGTAAGATCATATTTTTTTTTGATGAAGAAAGTAAGATCATATTCTCAACAGGCAATCATGAGGAGTCAACAGCAGTTAAGAAAAGTATTTCACCTATCGACCTCAAAACGCGATCAAAATAGCACTTGGAAATACATATCTCAAAAGAACCCAAAACTGAAAAAAAGAAGCTAGAGAAGGAATTCTCATTTCGGAATCAAACTATAAGAAGCTGTCAAATTCTCAGCCTTTCAAAAATGATTTCAGCATTCCTTCAAAATTCAAACTACAACAGCAAATACTCATTTTGTTTTTTAACACCCTAACTCAAACAATTTAAAATATGAATCGACTAAAGCCTAGCAAAGAGTTGCGATAGTTCCAGACGTTGAGACGAACTGACGGGATCGACAACGCTCAATGAGCATCTAAGAGAAATTTCAGAACTCATTTTAACATATACATAACCAAACCAAACCTGAAATACTCGTAAAAGTGGCAAGCAAACACATTACGTCCAACAGGCACCAAGAGTTAAAACAGTTCTAAAACGGCTAGACTCAAGCTCTCGATACATTTTAACCAAAAAACACCAAAGATAGGCTACAAGAGATGAGTAATGAACCTGAATCAGTAAACAATTCCGATTAACTTTGCTCGAACGTTGAATACAAGTGGAAAACAGTACCTAATATCAGCACAATCAGCAACAGAAATGAGTAGGAATCAGAAGCTCGGACAGCGACGAACTCAGCAACTTTCAATCGAACTCCATTTTTCAAATGAACTCCAGCCCAAAAAGAAGGAACGAAATATTTTTTTTTGATCTTTTAGAAAAAAAAAGTAATCGATAATCAAAACAGAATCAAAGGACAGTAAATATTTCGTTCATGTCATCTACTGTTCTGGAAAATCTAAGCCAAAATAATACTGAAGAGGAAGAAGAATTCGTTTCACCCTCATCCTTCTGAAAAATCTCTCCCAAGAACCTCCCCTCTTTTTTTTACCCGAGTTCCCCTCCTCAAAATCGGATGAGGTTCCTTTTTGAAAACGAACCCCTGATGAATGTGGGGCTCAGATTGAGTGAAATCAATCCAACACCTCACACTCATCCAACACCTCGTTTCCAGAACCTTCCAATCGTGAGATATATCTCAAATTCGAGCGACTGAGAGGAGAGGGGAATCTTGGCGTCAGAAACCGTTAGAAATGCAAGAGGAGAGATGGAGGGACGCGTGGGTTAGGGATTTGGAATCACTCACCATGGATTTGGCGAGTTGAAACGCGGCTTTGTGAAGAAGACGATGAACAGTGCCCGTGGAGTTAGGGATTTTGATTTGTTGGGTCTTATCTATGTGTATTAATGTTTGTATTTGTGGAGCGGGTCGGGTTTAGCAGGCGGGTTGGGGCGGGTATGGCTGGAATTGGGTTGGGGCCTGGGCGAAATGGGTCAAAATTGTTTGGGTTGAATGGGATTTGGGCTTGGACTGAGGCGGATTTTGGGGAAAATAGATTGGGCTTGGGAATTTAATTGTAAAAGCCCAAAATCAGACCTCTTTTTCATTCTTTTCCTTTGTCTTCTTATTTCTCTTTTTAATTCCTTTTTGTTTTATTTTTCAAACTTAAAATAAATAAAATCCCAAATTAAATCATAAAACCAAATTAACCTATCAAATATACTAATTAATTTTAAATAATAATTATCACAAATAATTAAAACCCAAATTAAAGGAACAACTATCAAAAATCAAAAACTAAAATTAAAAGGCGCAAAATAAGTTATTTTTGTGATTTTTCTTTTTATAAAACAACTTTATTACTGATTAATTCTTAAAAATGCAAAGTCAAACCCTAAATGCAAACGCAACATATATTTTTTTTTTTGTATTTTTTACTAATAAAAATGCACAGACAAAAATGCAAACAATTAACTAGAAAATGCCACAAAAATCCCCAAAATTGCAAACGCTGAAAGAAATTATTTTGTTTTGAATTTATGGGAGTAATTCATATAGGGCAAAAATCACGTGCTCACAGCTGCCCCTCTTTGCTCGGAAACACGAAGAGTTTTCGTGCAAAGATAAAGTGAGCGGATACGAGCTATTTTTGCCCGTTTGAATACTCCGTGTGAAGCATTTTTTGAAAGATTTGAGCGCACCCTGCTTTCGAGGTTGCCTACATATCCTTGGCTAAAAAGGAATCAGGTCAGTGTAGTTCAGGAATGTCTGGTAGCTGGGACTACCATGAAGCTGTGATTTCACTGTTGTTGCTGCTGCTGCTGCTACAGCTTACTGAACCCCTTATTACACCATGTCAAAATAAAAAGAAGCTAGACTAAGCTATGATCTATGAATTACAAAAGATCCTATCTATATCTTCAAACTTGCTCTTGTGGTCCTTGTTGCCTTGTTGACTTGTATTCCCCCGGCGACATCCTTTTGTTGCTGCCTTGAATTGTGATCTGAGATGTTTTGCCCTTTCTCCAGGTAGCTGCCTGACTGCTGACTACACTGTGAGATGTTTTCCTTTCCCCGGGTGATGCTTGACCGCTGAACTTGAATGTATTCCCTGCTCTCCAGGCGGGCTCCTGATTGCTGACTTGAAATGTATTCCTCTGTTCTTCAGGCGGGTTCCTGACTTCGACAAAATAGACAAAACAAAGAAAATTTTCTGCCCCAGTTTGGTGGCTAGGCATCACATTTACCGGATATTAATAAGAATTTGAAAAATAAAACTTGAATTGTAATACCTCTGTTCTCCAGGCGGACTCCTAACTACTGAAACTTGAAATGTATGCTTCTGTTCTCCAGGCGGGCTCCTGACTGCTGAAACTTGAAATGTGTGCCTCTGTTCTCCAGGCGGGCTCCTGACTTCAACAAAATAGACAAAAACAAAGAAAATCTCTTGCCCCAGTTTGGTGACTGGGCATCATATTACCAGATATTAATAAGAATTTGAAAACTAAAACTTGAATTGTAATACCTCTGTTCTCCAGGCGGGCTCCTGACTTCTGAAACTTGAAATGTATGCCTCTGTTCTCCAGGCCGGCTCCTGACTTCTGAAACTTGAAATGTATGCCTCTGTTCTCCAGGCGGGCTCCTGACTGCTGAAACTTGAAATGTATGCATCTGTTCTCCACGCGGGCTCCTGACTGCTGAAACTTGAAACAAATGCCTCTGTTCTTCAGGCGGGCTCCCGATTGCTAAAACTTGAAATATTTGCCTCTGTTCTCCAGGCGAGCTCCTGATTGCTAAAAACTTGAAATAAATACCTCTGTTCTCCAGGCAGGCTCCTGATTGCTAAAAACTTGAAATAAATGCCCCTGTTCTCCAGGCGGGCTCCTGATTGCTAAAACTTGAAATAAATGCCTCTGTTCTCCAGGTGGGCTCCTGATTGCTAAAACTTGAAATAAATGCCTCTGTTCTCCAGGCGGGCTCCTGATTGCTGAAACTTGAAATAAATGCCTCTATTCTCCAGGCGGGCTCCTGATTGCTAAAACTTGAAATAAATGCCTCCGTTCTCCAGGTGGGCTCCTGATTGCTAAAACTTGAAATAAATGCCTCTGTTCTCCAGGTGGGCTCCAGATTGCTAAAACTTGAAATAAATGCCTCTGTTCTCCAGGCGGGCTCCTGATTGCTTAAACTTGAAATAAATGCCTATGTTCTCCAAGCGGGCTCTTGATTGCTAAAACTTGAAATAAATGTGTCTCTGTTCTCCAGGCGGGCTGCTAATTGCTAAAACTTGAAATAAATGTGCCTCTGTTCTCCATGCGGGCTCATGATTGCTAAAACTTGAAATGTGTGCCTCTGTTCTCCAGGCGGGCTCCTGACTGCTGAAACTTGAAATGTGTGCCTCTGTTATCTAGGCGGGCTCCTGACTTCAACAAAATAGACAAAAACAAAGAAAATCTCTTGCCCCAGTTTGGTGACTGGGCATCATATTACCAGATATTAATAAGAATTTGAAAA
>NW_017676294.1:30293-42069 GCF_001879085.1 Nicotiana attenuata
GCCTCTAAGAATTAAAATTAAAACTTGAATTGTAATACCTCTGTTCTCCAGGCGGGCTCCTGACTTCAACAAAATAGACAAACAAAAAAAATTTTCTGCCCCAGTTTGGTGACTGGGCATCATGTTACAAGATATTAATAAGAATTTGAAAGCTAGAATTTGAATTGTACTCCCTCTGTTCTCCAGGCGGGCTCCTGACTGTTGAAACTTGAAATGTATGCCTCTGTTCTCCAGGCGAGCTCCTGACTGCTGAAACTTGAAATGTATGCCTCTGTTCTCCAGGCAGGCTCCTGACTGTTGAAACTTGAAGTGTGTGCCTCTGTTCTCAAGGCGGGCTCCTGACTGCTGAAACTTGAAATGTGTGCCTCTGTTCTCCAAGTGGGATCCTGACTGCTGAAACTTGAAATGTGTGCCTCTGTTCTCCAGGCGGGCTCCTGACTTCAACAAAATAGACAAAAACAAAGAAAATCTGCCCTAGTTTGGTGATTGGGCATCATATTACCAGATATTAATAAGAATTTGAAAACTAAAACTTGAATTGTAATACCTCTGTTCTCCAGGCGGGCTCCTGACTGCTGAAACTTGAAAAGTATGTCTCTGTTCTCCAGGCGGGCTCCTGACTTCTGAAACTTGAAATGTATGCCTCTGTTCTCCAGGCGGGCTCCTGACTGCTGAAACTTGAAACAAATGCCTCTGTTCTCCAGGCGGGCTCCTGATTGCTAAAACTTGAAATAAATGCCTCTGTTCTCCAGGCGGGCTCCTGATTGCTAAAACTTGAAATAAATGCCTCTGTTCTCCAGGCGGGCTCCTGATTGCTAAAACATGAAATATATGCCTCTGTTCTCCAGGCAGGCTCCTGATTGCTAAAACTTGAAATAAATGCCTCTGTTCTCCAGGCGGGCTCCTGATTGCTAAAACTTGAAATAAATGTGCCTCTGTTCTCCAGGCGGGCTCCTGATTGCTAAAACTTGAAATAAATGCCTCTGTTCTCCAGGTGGGCTCCGATTGCTAAAAGTGAAAAAATATGCCTCTGTTCTCCAGGCAGGCTCCTGATTGCTAAAACTTGAAATAAATGCCTCTGTTCTTCAGGCGGGCTCCTGATTGCTAAAACTTGAAATACCAGGCGGGCTCCTGATAGAACAGGCGGGCTCCTGATTGCTAAAACTTGAAATAAATGCCTCTGTTCTCCAGGCGGGCTCCTGATTGCTAAAACTTGAAATAAATGCCTCTGTTCTCCAGGCGGGCTCCTGATTGCTAAAACTTGAAATAAATGCTCCTGATTGCTAAAACTTGAAATAAATGCCTATGTTCTCCAGGCGGGCTCCTGATTGCTAAAACTTGAAATAAATGCCTCTGTTCTCCAGGCGGGCTCCTGATTGCTAAAACTTGAAATATATGCCTCTGTTCTCCAGGCGGGCTCCTGATTGCTAAAGCTTGAAATAGATGCCTCTGTTCTCCAGGCGGGCTCCTGAATTCAAAAAATAGACAAACAAAGAAGAATTTTCTGCCCCAGTTTGGTGGCTGGGCGCATCATGTTACCAAGCATTACTAAAAATTTGAAAGCTAAAATTTGAATCGTACTTCCCTTGTTCTCTAGGTAGGTGCCTGATTGCTGAACTTGAAATGTATTCCCTTGTTTTCCAGGTGGGCGTCTGATTGCTGCAATTTGAAATGTATTCCCTTGTTCTCCAGGTGGGCGCCTGATTGCTAATACTTGAAATAAATTCCCTTGTTCTCCATGTGGGCGCCTGATTTCAACAAAATAGACAAACAACAAAGATTTTCTGTCCCAGTTTGGTGGCTGGGCATAGATGTGAGTGTTAAACTGAATTATTCTACCAACTATTATAAGAATTTGAAAGCTAAGTCCTATTATCCAGGGAGGTCCTGACAACTCCTAACAATTATGAACCTAAGTTATATCTTCTAAAGGTATTACCCCCACTACATTTGTTATCTAATAGGTCTTAACTACTCCCCATTATCCAGGAGGGTCCTGACAACTTCTAGTTAGTTAAAAAAAATAGTTTTAACCTAAGTCATTTCTACTAAAAGTACGACTTCCACTATATCTTGTTATCTAAACGACCTTAAAACTACGTCCCATTATCCAGGAGGGTCCTGAAAACTCATAATTGAGTCCTATCTCAAGCATGCAAACTTTGAAACCAATTTATATTCCTTTGGGGTACATTTACGCTAAATTATGCTACTCATGATTATTTTGAGATTTAAACTAAGTCCCATTTTCCAGGAGGGTCCTGAGAGTTTATGGTCAAACCTGTTTTGGTGCTTGCTTTATCCCTTAAGGAGGGTTTCTCCGAAACCAACGAAAACTTTCTGCCCCTGTTTCAATCAAAGAAAAATCTTGTCGGTTTAAAATGGTGGTTAGTTGATGGCATTCTTGCTGAAGACGTCTCCGCTGCTGTGTTTTGCCTTGCCTTGCTTATTGAACTTGCCTTGAACTGCTTTGACTTCCTGACAGACTTTTAAAATCCCCATGACTTTTGATGACCCGAGTGTCTATCCCATCCTGTTGTTTTACATTTCTGACCCCTTTATCCGAAACTTTGCCTCTCCTCACAAAACTATCTGGCCAATCTACCGACGAAACTTTCGATGATCCTTTGTGTCTTACTTTGCATTTTGACATCTTTGGTATATTCCGGCCCTGTTGTGCTTTGCCACTGGAAAACTGGTAGTTAGCCTTGACATCCTTTCCTCTTTGTTTCGGACAAGACCGACATTGAAAACATCTTAAAGAACAGACCTCAAAAAAAAGAATGAAATGCAATGACCTTGAAAGTTAAGGATAAAGAGGATCCAAAACCGAACGATTTATAAAGAGGAATAAAAAGAAAAGAAACTTATCTGAGAGGAACAGCTGGTACCATTGAACATGCCATGTATTTCGGACTAACCGGCCCAATCTGTCCAACCAATCAACTTTCCATTGCTACGCTTTGTTACCCCAGAATTCCATAACCTGATTTCTTCAACCAAACCCTAACCTTGTTCATCCTGCAGTGTCCTGAACGGCTTTCACCCACAAACCTATCTCATTTGCCCATCTGAAGACTCACTTTCGCCTTAAGGTGCCCGCAAGGGTTTTCACCAATAAGACTCTCTCATTTTAATTTCTCTCAACTCACCATCGCCTTATGGCGCCCGTTAGGGTTTTTACCAATAAGACTCTCTCATTTTAATTTCTCTCAACTCACTTCGCCTTATGGTGCCCATGAGGGTTTTCACCAATAAGACTCTCTCATTTTCATCATTTTTCTACTTGTACCGAAGTGTTGCCCCTGACATGAATCACTTCTACTTGCTCGTCTCGGCAGTTCTTGAAGACTGATCAGAAGGTCTTTCTTTGGACCGTAATGTGGGCTTTTGGATAGGGTTAGAAAGAAAGGGTATCAAAGGTTCAATACAATTCGACGTGGGTTCAAAACTACAACTTTCGGAATCAAATCTCTTGCACAACCACAACTTCTGCCCCAGTTTCTTCCTTGGGGACTTTTGAACTTTTATTTCAGTGTGACTGAACCTCAGAGAGAGGCTGCCTACGTACCCTTTCGGGATCAAGTCAAATGTAGTTCAGGTCATAAAATTACTTTGTTGTTGTGACTTTCTTTCTTTTTCTTCCACTTTCTCTTCTTTTCTTTTCTTTCTTCCTTTCTCTTTTTGTTTTTTTTCCTTTTCTTTTTCTTTTTCTTCTCTTTTCTCTTCCTTTTTTCTTTCTTTTTCTTCTTCCTTTTTCCTTCTCTCTCTTTTCATTCTTTTCTTTTCTCTTTTTCCTTGACTTATCTTTCACGCTTGTATTTCTGATCTTTGCTACTGATTCCGAAAGAGGGGTATGGAAGAAAATGAATGAGGCTCAAAGGGGGTAACAAAGGATAAAGTGTTTGGATAGCAGAACAAAATGCCTTCGTCATTCCAATCTTCAAAACATGCCAAGTACAAATAAATACAATTAAAACAAAGAAGATCATACATAATATCTCTTGACTGCATCAGAGTTGATAGCCATTTCTACACATTTTCCTTCCACATCCGTCAAATATAATGCGCCATTGGACAACACTCTGGTTACAACAAATGGTCCCTGCCAATTTGGGGCGAACTTTCCTTTTGCTTCGGCCTGATGAGGTAAGATACGTCTCAACACCAACTGCCCTACTTCAAACTTCCGCGGACGCACCTTCTTGTTGTATGCCCTCGCCATTCTCTGTTGGTACAACTGTCTATGACATACTGCTGCGAATCTCTTTTCATCAATCAAACTTAGTTGCTCCAAGCGGGGTTTGACCCATTCAACATCATCAATTTCCGCCTCGGCGATAATCCGAAGGTACGGGATTTCAATCTCTGCGGGTATTACTGCCTCAGTACCGTACACCAGTGAATAAGGAGTCGCCCTTACTTAAGTGCGGACAGTAGTGCGATAACCTAACAGTGCGAAAGGTAGTTTCTCATGCCATTGTCTGGACCCTTCCACCATTTTCCGAAGTATTTTCTTGATGTTCTTGTTAGCTGCTTCGACTGCTCCATTTACCTTAGGGCGATATGGGGTGGAATTGCGGTGCGTAATCTTAAACTGCTGACATGTCTCCGTCATCAGATGACTGTTGAGGTTGGCACCATTATCTGTGATGATTACTTTCGGGATCCCGAACCGACAGTTGATATTCGAATGCACAAAATCGACCACTGCCTTCTTGGTCACAGACTTGAAAGTTTTCGCCTCAACCCACTTAATGAAGTAATCAATGGCTACCAGAAAAAACCTGTGCCCATTTGATGCAGATGGCTCGATGGGCCCGATGACATCCATTCCCTAAGCGACGAAGGGCCATGGTGCTGATATTGTATGCAATTCAGATGGTGGAGAATGAATCAAATCTCCATGTACCTGACATTGATGGCACTTGCGCACGAAACTGATGCAATCCCGTTCCATAGTAAGGCAATAATAACCCGCTCGAAGAATCTTCTTTGCCAGTACATATCCACTCATATGCGGTCCGCAAACTCCCGCATGTACCTCGGTCATGACAACTGTAGCCTGTTTAGCATCCATGCATCTTAACAAACCAAGGTCTGGAGTTCTTTTGTACAACACTCCTCCGCTGAAGAAAAATCCGCTTGCCAAGCATCGAATCGCTCTCTTTTGATCCCCTGTGGCCTGTACTGGATATACTCCCATCCTGAGGTATTCTTTGATATCATGGAACCACGGCTCACTATCAAGTTCTTCTTCCACCATGTTACAATAGGCATGCTAATCTCAGACCTGAATCTGCAAAGGGTCCACATAAGCCTTATCTGGATGATGCAACATTGACGCCAAAGTAGCCAAAGCGTCGGCAACTTCATTATGAATCCTTGGGATATGCCTGAAATCTATTGATTGAAACCGTTGACAAAGATCATGCAAACATTGCCGATACGGTATGAGCTTCAAATCTCGTATCTCCCATTCCCCCTCAATCTGGTGCACCAAGAGATCCGAGTCACCCATGACCAAGATTTCCTGGACACCCATGTCTATAGCCAATCTCAAACCCAAGATACACGCCTCGTATTCAGCCATGTTATTGGTGCAATGGAAACGAAGTTGAGCTGTAACAGGGTAGTGTTGCCCTGTCTCAGAAATAAGTACTGCTCCTATCCCGACGCCTTTGGTATTGGCAACCCCATCAAACAAATGTTTCCATCCTGGTTTCTCAACCTGTTCTAATTCATCGACATGCATTACCTCTTCATCAGGGAAGTATGTCTTCAAAGGTTCATATTCTTCATCTACTGGATTCTCGGCCAAATGATCAGCCAACGCTTGTGCTTTCATTGCAGTCCTGGTCACATAGACAATGTCGAATTCCGTGAGCAAGATCTACCACTTTGCGAGCCTCCCTGTGGGCATGGACTTCTAAAAGATATACTTTAACGGGTCCAACTGAGAGATGAGATAGGTGGTATAGGATGACAAGTAATGTTTCAATTTCTGCGCTACCCAAGTTAAGGCACAACACGTCTTCTCAAGTTGAGTGTACTTCACCTCGTAAGATGTGAACTTCTTGCTGAGGTAATAAATTGCCTGCTCTTTCTTTCCCGTGATGTCATGTTGCCCCAATACACAGCCAAAAGAGTTATCCAAAATTGTCAGATAAAGAATCAAAGGTCTTCCCGGCTTAGGCGGAACCAACACAGGTGGATTGGCAAGATATTCCTTAATCTTGTCAAATGCTGCCTGACATTCATCGGTCCATCTGACCACAGCATCCTTCTTTAACAGCTTAAAGATATGCTCACAAGTCGTTGTGAGCTGGGCAATGAACCAGCTGATATAGTTTAACCTTCCAAGCAAACTCATCACCTCTATTTTGTTCTTTGGCGGCGGCAACTCTTGAATGGCTTTGATTTTTGATGGGTCTAACTCAATACCGCGCCGGCTTACTACGAACCCCAGCAGTTTTCCAAACGGGACACCAAATGCACACTTCGCTGGATTAAGCTTGAGGTTGTACCTGCGGAGCCTCTGAAAAAACTTCCTCAGGTCCTTGACATAGTCACACTGCTTCCTCGACTTTATGATCACGTCGTCTACATAGACCTCAATTTCCCGATGTATCATGTCATGAATCATGGTGGTCATCGCCCTCATATGTGTTGCTCCTGCGTTCTTCAAACCAAATGGCATGACCCTATAACAATACGTTCCCCAGGGCGTGATAAATGCCGTCTTTTCTGCATCTTCCTCATCCATCAAAATCTGATGATAACCCGCGTAGCAATCCACGAAGGAACCAATCTCATGTTATGCACAATTATCAATTAAGATGTGGATGTTCGGCAGTGGGAAGTTGTCTTTTGGACTCGCCTTATTGAGCTCACGGTAATCAACGCACACTCTGGTCTTTCCATCCTTCTTTGGCACAGGCACAACATTGGCTAACCAGGTGGGATACCGCGTGACCCGGATGACCTTTGCCTCAAACTGCTTGGTGACCTCTTCTTTGATTTTTACACTCATATCTGTTTTAAATTTCCTTAGCTTCTGCTTGACAGGTGGGAATGCTGGGTCGGTGGGTAATTTGTGGACCACCAAGTCAGTGCTTAAACCCGGCATGTCGTCATATGACCATGCGAAAACATCTTCGTACTCAAGCAATGCTTTGATTATATCTTCTTTGAGCTGAGGTTCCAAATGGACACTTATTTTCGTTTCCTGTACATTATCCTGATCCCCTATGTTGATTGCTTCTGTGTCATTCAGGTTAGGTTTGGGTCTTCAAAATGGCTTAATTCTTTACTGATTTCCTCAAAAGCTTCCTCATCATCATATTCTACTTCGTCATCACACTCAATTTCTTGTATTATTATTTCGGAGTTAGATTGGCATTTAAAGTTGGGCCGAAGACTCCTCATGCATGACATACCATTGAAACCAGCATAAAAGGGACTGTACAAGAAAGAAAAGAAAGACAAAAATAAAAACTATCAAGAATAGAAGGAAATTGTATTTCATTAAAATTTAAGATAACAAGGTTTAACTCATCCAAATGGACGGAACATAACATCCGAATTACAACCTTGGAAATAATCCAGATTAAACTGAAAGGAAATCAAAACTAACTACCAAGACTCCCTCCGGGTAGGAAGGGGAGTTGCTTCCCAATTGTTAAGCTTTGCCTAGGGCCCCACGAACTGAACATCTGCTTTGCTTGGACCTTCTCCGGTCTCCAACACATTCACCTCATCAAACAGCTTTTCAAATCTCTCGATCAGCTCCTTGTCGGGATCAATCGCACGACTGGGCATTGTTGTTGCTAGGCGCTTCTTAGTACCAGGCCTGACAAAGGAACGGGAAAGGCGGGGAATAGGTTTTGGAAGGGTCCATGCTTTCTTTTTCATCTTTCTAGCTCGCCTTATGTCCGCAGCAGTGGGCTGGAAGCGTAAACCAAAAGTATCCAGGTTTCCAGGAAGAGATACCGGCTGTATGATGCCTTGCAAAGAAACACCCAAGCCTTTTACAGGTACGAATCCGTTCTTTAACATTTCCGAAGCCACTATGACTGATGCAACAGCTACCTTTGTCGCAAGAATACACTCTCCTTCTGAGATCTTTTCAACTGATACCGTGTCCAAGATTTGATAAACCCATGGACCTTTGTCGTCCTCAACTTCTATGAATGGCATAATGGCATTATCTAGAGCGCACGAACTATCTTCCCCATGCACCACAATCTCTTGCCTGTCCCACTCGAATTTAACCATCTGGTGCAGGGTAGATGGCACCGCTTTTGCTGCATGAATCCAGGGTCGGCCTAACAAGAGATTGTAAGAAACGACCACATCGAGCACCTGGAACTCCATAGTAAATTCGACTGGTCCTATCGTCAGTTCTAACACTATATCCCCAACTGAGTCCTTTCCCCCTCCATCAAATCCTCGCACGCAAATGCTATTCTTGTGGATTCTCTCATTATCCACCTTTAATTATCCAGGGTGGAGAGAGGGAAGATGTTTGCACTGGACCCGTTGTCAATCAGCACCCGGGTGACCACAGAGTCTTCACATTTCACCGTGAGGTAGAGTGCCCTATTATGCTCAGTGCCTTCCAAAGGCAGCTCATCATCAGAGAATGTAACCTTGTTCACTTTGAAAATCTTGTTTGCTATTTTCTCTAGGTGGTTCACAGAGATCTTATCCGGAACATGGGCTTCATTCAAAATTTTCATCAATGCCCGGCGGTGCTCGTCCGAGTGGATCAATAATGATAGCAGTGAGATCTGTGTCGGGGTCTTTCTCAGCTGTTCTACAATGGAGTAATCTTGTGCCTTCATCTTCTTCAAGAATTCTTCTGCCTCTTCTTCAGTTACGACTTTCTTTACTGGTACTGGATTATCTTTGGCAGTTTTAGCTCTTCTCAGCTCTTCAGGGGTAAAGCATCTTCCTGAACGAGTCAGCCCATGGGTTTCACAAACTTCTTCTTTGACTTCCTTCCCCTTATATGTCACTGTCACTCGTCCGTAATTCCAAGGAACGACCTTTTCACTGATTACTGGTAACTGAGTCACTGGCTTGATGATAACCGGTTCTGTTCGAGCCCCTTTTATGATCACAACGGGCTTGGTAGCTGTCCCCAGCACCACCACTTTAGCTGACTCTTGCTTCACTACAACACTGCTCAAAGGTTCTTTTTCCACCATAACTAGTTCCTGTTTTATTGCAACATTGCTCGAAAACTCTTTCTGCATCACCACAACTGGTTCACTAACTGTTTCCTCCACCTTGATCAATGTCCTTCCGCTAGTTGGTTTCTCATTTGGCCTGTCCTCACTAGCCCTGATCATCATTACAATTTGCGAAGGCTTCTTATGCTCTCCCTTTTGTACTAACTCAATCATATGGGTCTCATGATGGGTTGGCAGTGGACTCTGATGGATGTTAGGCGTCTCTGGGGCTTGCACCTCAATTCGGCGGGTATCAATGAGCTCCTGGATGGCCATTTTCAATTTCCAACACTTCTCCGTGTCGTGCCCCGGTGCCCCCGAACAATACTCACAACTCAATGAATGATCAAGATTTCTTGGAAGGGGATTTGGTAACTTAGCTTCAATTGGACTCAACATTCCTAACTGCCTTAGCCTATGGAATAAACTGGTGTATGACTCTCCCAAAGGGGTGAAAGTCTTCTGTTTCTGTATCCTCTCTTGCTTGAAAGTTTGGTTAGCTCGAAAACCTGTTCCAGGGGGGTTCTTGTAGGCTCTTGGAGGTGGGTAGGTGTTTTGGGGAGTTGGGTAAGTATTTTGTGGGGTGGGTGCGCGCCATTGCGCGTGGGTAGGAGGTTGGGGGTATGTCTGGGCATGGTGGACATAGAAGTGGGGGTCAGGAGGTGGGTAATAGTGCTGTGGTGGGCTATATGGAGTGTGTGGGTAGGTTTGGGGATGGGGTCAAGGTTGGTTATAATATGGTGATGGGCCCTTGGACCAAGCCCTTGATTCAACTACCGCAACATCTTCTTTCTTCTTCTTCCCCAATACTCCTCCGGTGCCGCTTTGGATAGCCTGGGTAGTTGCCTTGATTGCCGAATAGCTCATGATTTTGTTGGATTTAAGTCCTTCCTCCACCATACTTCCCATTTTTACCACCTCGTTGAAAGATTTTCCCACTGCTGACACTAAATGACCATAGTAGGTGGGCTCCAAAGCCTGCAAGAAGTAATCAACCATCTCGCTTTCTTTCATTGGAGGATCGACTCTTGCCGCTTGCTCCCTCCACCGGAAACCGTACTCTCTGAAGCTTTCCCCAGGCTTTTTCTCAATTTTTGTGAGCGACAGACGGTCTGGGACAATTTCGAGATTATACTGAAAATGACATGCAAACGCCTGGGCCAGATCGTCCCAAGTATACCATCGAGCATGATCCTGTCGAGTGTACTATTCCAAAGCCGCACCACTTAGACTTTGACTGACGTATGCCATCAATAACTCGTCTCTTCCCCCAGCTCCTCTCATTTTGCTGCAGAACCCCCTTAGATGTGCCACCGGATCACCGTGTCCGTCATATAAATCAAACTTGGGTAACTTGAATCCTGCTGGTAACTGGACATCGGGAAACAAGCACAAATCCTTGTATGGCCACACTTACTTGACCCCCGAGACCCTGCATATTTCTGAATGACTGCTCCAAGCTCTTGACCTTTCGTATCATCTCCTCCTACTCAGGGTTCTTAGGAGGCTTCTCTACTTCAGCTGAGAGATCAAAACGGGGAGTGTAAGAACATGGTTCTGGTGGTTTGAAGGTGGGTTCGAGTGGGTAATAGTGGTTTTCATAGGTTTGGAACAGAGGTTCACTAGAGGATCTGTGTAATGCGGCGGGTGGAGGAGCCACAAACACAGGAGTAGTTGGTGGTGGAGGGCATGGGATTTGTTTGGGTGGTGGAGGTGGTGGTGTTTGAGAGTTGGTTCCGTAGTACTGCTGGTAAGTAGGGAAAGCCAGGGATGAGTTCACTATGGGAGGATCTTGTGGCTGCGCTAACGGTGGGATGTAGGCAGGGTTAGTAGGATGGGCTGGTGGTGGGTGTCCCTTTGACCAGGCCTGGTACATCTCGGCCATTTGCTGCTTCAGTTTATACATCTCCTCCTTCATTGCATTAACGTCCACTACTTCCTCCTCCCTAGACAGGTCGACAATGCTTGCTTCTAACTCCCGGTTGACCATGTTTGACTTATCCTTAGATCGGGTGTTGTAGGAATGGGTTGCCAGAATGCCAGTCAACTTAACCACCTGCCTGGACTCATCATCAACGACTTTGTTAGCGGTTAGAGCGTTAACAGATAGACAACCGCACATTTGGGGAATGAATGCACCTAAGCAGTTAACCATTTCTATTATGACTTCGCTTGGTTGCATGCGTCATCCCGACTTTCATTTTTCTTTATTTGCCATGCCTTCCCTCTCATTCTTCCCTCGTGGTTTCCATTGTTTGGTTCTTGCCTTTCCCTCTTTTCTTTGCTTTCCTCTCATTTTCCTCTCTTTGTTTTTCCTTCTTTTCTTTTGCTTTGGTTTTTCTTGTTCCTATTCTCTCCCTGCATCAAAATTGTTTTTCCGCTCTTTTCTTTCTTTTTCTCTTGCTCTCTTTTTATTTTCTCTTATTTGCCCTTTTTATTTTTTGGTTACGGTCGAATCCTATGGAGATTGGCTACGTATCATGACCCCGCATGAATCAGACCAAGCATAGTTCTTGCAACTAAACGCAAAAATAAGGAAA
>NW_017676294.1:45018-47814 GCF_001879085.1 Nicotiana attenuata
AAATAAACAAACTATTTTGAAAAACAAGACTTTCTTTTTTTTTTCTTTTTCTTTTCATTGATAATTAAACAAACTATTTTTGAAAAACAAGACTCTTTTTTTCTTTTTTTTCCCAGAGTTTCGACACTACTTGGACATTGGTTTTTCCAGAACAGGTGATTAACTCTCTTGGACTCTATCCAACTATTCTTCTCAACTTTTCCCCAGATTTCAAAAGCCGGTCAGCGTGCAAGTCCGAAGCAAATAAATGCACAAGAAAGATGCATCAGGATTGTCTATTATTCCGGGTACACCTGTCCTAGACGGACCCAACCCCTGTGTTGAGTCCCCTAAGACAAAATGCACATGATGTAGATAAGCGTTCCTACTAGGGATCCGGCATGAGGCTGAGTTATTCTAGGTTCAAAACCTGGGTATATGTTCTAGACTGTGTACCCAAGCGGACAACTTGAGTCGAGGAGGCGGCTACGTACCGGGAACCAACAGGCCATCCGGCTTAGTAACTTGTCCGGCCTCTTTCTTGTTTTATGGTATGACACTAACATAATAGGGAGTCTCGACCAGCGAGCACATCCCCGGAGATGAGAAGAGAAGGGTTCCGTAACAGTTATATATATATAGTTCAGATAATATCAAAAGCGGTAAAAAGCAACATTTTGCACATTAGTCCCAAACATGTAATAAAATCAGATAATAAACAAATCCAAATACAACAATATATCTAAGCTCGAATTCTGAACCCCGAACCAGAGATTCTGGGTTCTGATCCCCAGCAGAGTCGCCAGAGCTGTCACACCTCCTTTTTCACTACACCCCCGGAAGAGGTATAAGAAAGGGAGTTATTTCCAACTTGAAGTGACAATCGAAACGGGATTATTATTAAAGATTCAGAGTCGCCACTTGGGAGATTTATGGTGTCCCAAGTCACCGGTTAGAATCCCGAATCGATGAAAAGAATGACTCTGTTTAACAGTCCGCGAACCAGAAATCCGAGTAAGGAATTCTGTTAACCCGGGAGAAGGTGTTAGGCATTCCCGGGTTCCGTGGTTCTAGCACGGTCGCTCAACTGTTATATTCGGCTTAAATTATCTGATTTTAAACAATTATGAACCTATGTGCAAATTTTAGCTCTTTAACCGCTTTTATTCATTTTGAGGAAAATTGCAACTGTTGACCAAGTTAAGCTTATCTCCTTCACGTGCAACCCACATGGTTGAATTTGCCTGTTTTTGTGAACCTGAGGGATGGACCACTGGATGGACCTGGTTCATGTCTGAGTTCATTGGTATCAGAGCAGGTTATCCTTGAAGAGGCTAACACCTTAGGAAAAGATCAACATGAGTGCACCACCTGGGAACTGGGAAGGGCAATCCACTATTAGGCCTCCACTTTTCAATGGTCAGTACTATTCTTGGTGGAAGAACAGGATGAGGGATCACATCATAGGAGAAGACTATGAACTCTGGGACATAGTCACTGATGGTCCTCTAGCAACTACAAAGAAGAATGCTGAAGGAGTGGATGTGCCAAAAACTAGAGCTGACTGCACTACTGAGGATTTAAGAAAATGGGAGAAAAATGCTAAGGCCAAGAAATGGCTTGTGTGTGGACTTGGTCCAGATGAGTACAGTAGAAGTCAAAGTTGTACCACTGCTAAGGAAATCTGGGATACTTTGCAAGGTGCACATGAAGGAACACCTTAAGTGAAGAGGTCCAGAGGAACACTGTTGTATTCTCAATATGAGAATTTCACCATGAAGGAAGGGGAAACCATCCAAGAGATGTATACAAGGTTCACCACACTGACAAATGAACTTAAGTCTCTTGGAAGGGTTATTCTTGAAGAAGACAAAGTTGAGAAGATTTTGACAAGGGTACTGCCAATCTCTTGGGAAAGCAAAATCACAGCTATTCAGGAATCAAAGAACATTGCCACTCTCAAGTTGGATGAGCTAATTGGAAATCTCACTGCCTATGAACTTAGAAGTCAAACCATGAAGATGGATGCACCTAAGAAGGAAAGGAGCCTGGCATTCAGAATCACTGAAGGTGCTGATCTAGATGTGGATGAAATGACCATGATCACAAAGGATTTTAAGAAGTACCTAATAAGAGAAAATGGTCCTTCAAGAAATGGAAGCTACAACAAACCAAGGGTTCCTGAAAAATAAACCAATGAGGGGTGCTACAAGTGTGGGAAGACTGATCACCACATCAAAAATTGCCCTCAATGGGAAATTGAATGGAAGAAGGAAAGAGCTGAACGAAGGAACAGGAAGAAGGAATAGGTTCATCCCAAGAAGAACAAAGGATCAACAAAGGCTATGGTTGCTGCTTGGGGTGAAAGCTCAGATGATGACTCAGAAGACGAAGATGGAGATGAACAAGCACTTATGGCAATTGGGAAATCCGATGAGGAATCTGAGGTAAGTATAATTCATCTCAAAGACAAGATTAAGTTTTTGTCTAAAGAAAGTCTATCTGAATTACTTCTAGATTTCATTGATGAATTTGAAGTTATAAACAATGAAAAGGAACAGTTGTCTAAGGAGTGTGTGATTCTGAAAGCTAAGTGCAAAAACCTGGAACTTAGGGCTAATGAGAGTGATAGTAAAAATGCTGAGTTGAAGAACCAGGTTCATGAACTTGACACCACAGTCCTAGAGCTTAAATCTGAAAATCTAAAATTGAAATTAGGAACTGGTAAAAAGAAATCTGATCACACACAACTCACTTTAGAAGAAAATGTAGGAAAAATGAAAGATGAGCTGTACAAAAGAGATGAGTAGATTAAAG
>NW_017676295.1:0-43288 GCF_001879085.1 Nicotiana attenuata
GGACTAATAGGATTGGGACGGGTAATAGCATGCAATAAGTAAACGAGACCATTCCGCGCTTTAATACCTTAACGGGGTGGGAAGGGTAGATATGGATATGATGACCATGCGATAATGCCACGTGTAGCCTCTCATTGAGGAGTGATTACCGGGCATTGTGTGGGGTGAGCCATATTGTTAATAAACCTAGGACCCCCTTTCCCTTTATTTATTTGTTTCTTCTAAAATTTCAAACTCTTTCTTCTAAGAAAATCGGCTTTCTTTTAGTTCTTTCCAACTTTGCTTATTTGTAAACCATTATGTGAAAATCCCCTCTTATTTGAAGTTTTATTTTCTTACCTGTTATTTGCACCTAAATACACAACAATGGTTTGGCCGGGAACCACACTAGTGGATTCTGAGGGGTGCCTAACACCTTCCCCTTAGAATAATTTCAAGCCCTTACCCAATCTCTGGTTACTCAAATCAAACCTCCTTGGTGTCCTAATGCACCCTAATCATTAGGTGGCGACTCTTCAAATCAAACCCAATTCCCAAAAGGAATGAGTTGTCCTCCAAAATGTCATAAACCCGATTTCGCGAGAAAAAGGGGGCGCGACAGCATGGCGACTCCGCCGGGGACTTTTAAGCTTTTACCATTTCAGACTATTATTGTGAATTTATGCTTCTTTACGCACAATTATTTGTTTATTTCCTTTAAGCATTCAATTTTCTTTTTGATTGCAAAACTGACTTTTCTCTTTTTTCTTTTCTTTACTGCTTTCCTTTACTACTGCTTTACATTATGAAACTGTTGTATTTACTGCTTTCTTAACATGCAAATACATGACTACATGCCTTTAACTGTTGGATAATCATGCTCAACATCATATTCCACTCGTGCCAAATAAAATCCTATAGCAACTCTTATAATGAGCTGTTGCGCTCTTCCTATATCATTACCCCCTAAATTCGGAAAGGCACATTTGCGGTAAAACCAGTTGATCAACGGTGTAGTTAACGGTTTCGCGCCTTTCCCCCTTGAGTTGTCCGCTCAAGGGTACCAGTCTAAAACCCCATAGAAACCTTACTCTGTTTAAATGTGCATGCATCATGGTCAAACCTAGCCGAGTCAGTTATGTTGTCCCCATAATGACTCTTTAAGATAGCCTTGTCCAAAGTCCACTAGGTTTCCCTAAACCCAAACGGACACTACCACGTTCTGTGCATTCATTTGGAGAACTAAATGCTTTTATGCCAATTGTTGGTATTAAATAGTCGAGTCTGGTGGGGGGTAAGGGCTTAACCATATTTTGTCTTGCAGAAATATGAGGCACGAAGTCCCTAGATTCGGCATGGTCACCAACATCCAAGACTGCTAAGCTGGTGGAACGATCTTCACTCTAGTGATCAAACTCTCGTCCGAAATCTACCATCCCTTCTGGAGATCCAACCTAACAACAAGACATAAGCGGACATCTAGCCAGGGCCTACCTATTGCTGGGACTTCGCGAGTTGGGAAAGCTGTTCGATGGAGCAAAGGATGCCGAATTTGGGGAGGGTCCTTCTGGGACCAAATAGATAGGAGTTTTTCTTCTTTTATGAAATGTAATAAGGCCAATGGCCACTAGCAACTTTATTTTTCCTGTTATTTAGAGTCGATTTGGGGATTCGTCTACTTTTTATCACTAAATGAGGCATTTAGCATTCCAAGTTCTCCAAATCAACTTGTCGCTAGGCCTACATCGGGCACAAAGAGGTCCCCAAATTAGGACACGCTTTACATTCTCGCACTATGTGTTTAAATATTGCAAGATCTTTTTATGATCCTTACTAACTTGTTACCTTTTGTTTTTATTTTTGTTTATTATTTCCCCTCCCCAAAGGTTAGTTCGTGAACTCTGGCAACATCATCCTATCCAGGGCCCTCCACCCACTCCTCCTCTCAGTCCTATCAAAAACAAGAACAAAGGGAAGATGGAAGATTTCAACAACACCAAAAAAAAGAACTCAACTGAACGGGTAGAGGTCACTCATGGTCACGGTACTCTGGTCCCCAAGGAAAATGCATCCCAACTAGAACAAAAGCTGCTGAAATTTCAAGAAGAACTTGACCAAGTTCGGAATCTGGCAAATCTGTCATTTTCCCTCACCACTCCAGATGTTAATTTCCCAAATGCTCAGAATCCTGTACCTCCACAAAATATCCCAAAGCAGCAAAACCATCCCACTCCTCATCACCACTACAACACCTGCAACACCTTAAATAACACCCCACTGCTCATCCCAGAATTCCAGAACTCCACAAATGACCACTGCAACACCCAAAATAATACTCCCATCTACGTGGAGACTGTGCCGCACTCCACCCAGCCCATCTCAAGCACACCCGAGTCCAATGATAAGGACTTGCTCATCAGAAACCTGGCCGAAGAACTTAAAAGGTTGACTAGCAGAATTCAAAGCATTGAAGGTAGTAAGGGAATTGAAGGGCTGAACTACGAAGATCTGTGCATACAGCCCGATGTCGAACTGCCCGAGGGGTACAAACCTCCTAATTCGAAATGTTTGATGGTACAGGAGATCCAAGGGTCCATTTGAGAACGTACTGTGACAAGCTGGTGGGAGTAGGAAAAGACGTGAAAATCCGCATGAAGCTTTTCATGAGGAGCTTGAAAAGAGATGCTTTGTCCTGGTACATTAGCCAAGATCCAAAGAAGTGGTCAAACTGGGTAGGCATGGCGTATGATTTTATGGACAGATTCAGGTTCAACAAGGAGAATGCACCAGATGTGTTCTATATTCAAAATCTGAAGAAGAAGCCCACAGAAACCTTCCGCGAGTATGCCACTCGTTGGAGGTCCGAAGCTGCCAAGGTCAGGCCCGCCTTAGAAGAAGAACAAATGAACAAATTCTTCGTCCGGGCCTAAGACCCACAATATTATGAGAGACTGATGATGATCGAGGGCCACAAATTTTCTAACATTATTAAGCTGGGAGAAAGGATCGAAGAGGGCATCTAAAGCGGTATGGTTACGAATTTCGAGGCTTTGCAAGCTACAAACAAGGCCTAACAGTCAGGCGGTGTGTCTAAGAAAAGGGACGTAGGAGCCGTAATGGTGGCACAGAGAACCAAATCTCCTATCAAATACCAAACATACCCAATGCCTCCACTCACATATCAGCCTACCCCAAACTACCAGGCACCCTCACCCTCTTATCAAACTCCACCACTCCCCTATCAATCACCTCCCACATATCAGCCCACTTCACCCAAATATTCCCAACTAGCACGTGTTTCCAAGCCTACAACACTCAACCATACCACTACCAATCCCCTCCTCCATGCCAAAACTTCCCTAGACCCTGACCAAACTTTGACCGAAGGCCCCCAAAATAGTATACGGCTATTGCTGAACCTATCGACCAATTGTATGAAAGACTAAAACTGCTGGTTACGTCACCCCTATCCCTGCTGCTCCTGAGAACCCTTCTCAGTGGGTTAATCCAAAAAAGTCATGTGCATACCATTACGGCATGAAAGGACACACCATTGATGAATGCCACTCTCTGAAAGATAAGATCCAGACTCTGATTGATAACAAGATTATTGTGGCAAAGGAACCTGCTCCGAATGTCCGCAATAAGCCTCTGCTAGATCACAAGGGTGGAGGCGTTCACATGATTAAAATAGAGGATGATTGGGATCCCAAGGGATCGATCGGTTTGATCACAGAAGGTGACGATCCAAAGAAGCCAATAGTCACCCTTAATCCGATCGTAGTCCAGACTCAGCCCTCTGGGGACACCGAGGTAAATATGTCCATGCTGCTTGAGTTTGAAGCACCATCCTCTGCAAAGACACCAGTGCCGATTGAGGTCGAATTTATGTCACCAGCAAATGCACCTACACCCTTCGAAGTTGTAGTTTTACCGCCTAAGGTGCATACTCCGTTCGGGGTAAAGATAGCCACGCCAATTTCAGTAGCAATGTCGGCCGTAACACCATTCCATACATATGCCATACCTTGGGACTACACAGCCGAGGTAAGAAGAAAAGGGAAGGTCAAGTTCGGGGAAGCTGTTGCGGCACAGGGTATGACGAGAACCGGTAGGGTTTACACCCTGGAACATTTGGCTGAGTCAAGCAAGCAGGCCTCTAGTCGACCAACCATCACTGAAATCGAGCCCGACGATCTCTGGAGAAAGATACAAGCAAAAGAATACTCGGTCATTGATCAGTTGAACAAAACACTAGTGCAAATTTCTATCCCGGCTTTGCTACAGAATTCCGATGCACACAAGAATGCCCTGTTAAGGGTGCTGAGTGAGGCATATGTACCAAGCAACATCACCGGAGGAGAGATGGAAAACATGGTAGGGAAGGTATTGGAAAGTCACAAAATCACTTTTGATGAAGATGAACTGCCACCAGAGGGGTTGAGTCACAATAAGGCGTTGCACATCACCGTGCAATGCGAAGATTATTTTATCACCAGAATCCTGATTGATGGAGGGTCCAGCCTCAACATTTGTCCGTTGGTAACACTCAAAATATTAGGAAAGGGACTGTATGAGATCAAGGACGTGGCCATCAACATCAAAGCTTTCGACGGTTCCCATAGGTCCACCATTGGGGAAATTAGCCCGTGTTTGCAAATGGGGTCTACTTGGTTTGATGTTGATTTTCAAGTAATAGATGTGCCGGCATCTTACAATCTGTTGTTGGGACGACCATGGATTCATGCCGCTGGGGCCGTAGCATCAACACTACATCAGGCAGTGAAGTTTGAGTGGAATCACCAAGAGGTGATCATTCACGGCGGCGGTAGCAATCCCATATACAGTCGCCAGACCATCCCAGCAATCGGAGGCAGAAGAAAGATAGGCGGGGAGACTTATCACCACATCGAGCGAGTTAACGCCGTTGACAAGGACAATGTCACAACCCGGATTTCCCACCCTCGGGGGTCGTGATGGCGCCTACTCGTAGAAGCTAGGCAAGCCACAATTCATAAACTCCTAACTCCTTTATTTTAAATCCTTATATCAATCATAACAACGAGCGTTGAATATTTAAATAACAACGAAAATATGAAATTAAAGCGGAAGACTTAAGTTAAATAAGCTGAACAATAATGCGGGAATCATCATATGCCTCTACCCAAGAACTGGTGTCACAACATCCACGGACTACTAAGAGTACAAAATACAATCGTTTGAAAGAAATATAACACTGTTTGTCTCGAAAACATGAGATAACAGGCTGAAATATAAGATAGAGGATACGCCGGGCCAGCGGACGCCTGCAAGGCTACCTCGATGTCTCGGTAGACTGAAGGCAGGCTCCCGAACTACTGCTGCACACCGAATACTGCTCGGGTACCTGGATCTGTGCAAAAGAGCACAGAGTGTAGTATCAGCACAACCGACCCCATGTGTTGGTAAGTGCCTAGCCTAACTTCGGCGAAGTAGTGACGAGGCTAGACCAGACTACCACATAAACCTGTGCATTTACATATATATATATATATATATATATATATATATATACGCGGAACAGAGATACAGAGATAACCAATCAATGTGGGAGGGGGAGCATGCTGTGGGGAAAAATAGCAACTATGATTAAAAGTCATCAAGTAACGAAAGAAGCAATATAACTCAGACAGCAATAAAGAACCAGAAATCAATAAGTGCACAGCATCACCCTTCGTTCTTTTACTCTCGTCCTCACCAAGCAATGATATAATCAAACGTGCACGACATCATCCTTCGTGCTTTTACTCTCTTTCCTCACATATAATCAATAGAATCGACACGGAATGGTACATCGTGCGGCACGGCATCACCCTTCGTGCTTTACACTCTTTCCTCACAATAAACAAACAATGCACGATATCACCCTTCGTGCTTTAACACTCTTCCTCACCCAAACAACAATCACAAACAAGGGGCAAGGGAATAAACAAAATAATGATAGAAATCCCGGCAAGGGAACACAATTAAATAATTAAATCCCGGCAAGGGTACAACATCAATAATCTCAACATCCCGGCAAGGGAGATAATCAGCAAGCAACAATATCCCGGCAAGGGAACAATTTAAATATTCTTTCTCTTCCTTTCACTTTTATTTCATATCTCACTTTACCACCTGAGCCAATGCTCCAAAGGGTTCAACCATTTCACATACTTTCACAATTGTAATATAACTTGAGCCAATGCTCCTCGATGTTCATAGGTCACAATTTCCTTTCACAAGCTTTTCACAACAAATAGGAATCATCACCAAGGCAAGAGAAATACAACGAAATCAAGATATTCACAATTTAAAGACTCACGGTCGTGCTAGACACCAACGTATAGATACTCGTCATCATGCCTATACGTCGTACTCGACAATTATCACATAGCAAATAGGACTCAACTCCTAATCCCTCAAGCTAAGGTTAGACCAAACACTCACCTCAAACTTCCACGGCCAATTCACTCCTCAATAACCGCCTTTCCTTTCGAATTCGGCTCCAAATCAATTGTATCTATACATAAATGACTTCAATACATCAATAAATGCTAAACAATGCGAACCCAATACCTAATTATAGCTTTTCCATCATTTTTCCCAAAAACCCAAAAATTGACCCCGGGCCCGCTTGGTCAAAACACGAGGTTCGGACCAAAATCAAATCCCCCATTCACCCACGAGCCCAAATATATGATTTGTTTTCAAATTTGACTCCAAAACGAGGTCTAAGTCAAGAAAAAAATCAAAAAGCCCTAATTCTACCTAAATACCCAAATTTTCTACCTTAAATCACATGTTTTAGGCCTAGGATTTCAATAGATGTTGAAGGAAATGAAAGAAAATAAGTTAAGGATTACTAACCCAAGAGATTTTGGTGAAGAGTCGCTTCAATGGTCGCCTAAGAGCTTGGAGAAGAAAGGTTTTTGTGAAATTTTTGGTGAATCCCGTAATGACACTGTTCTGGAATTTTTAATTTAACTGGGCGAAAATACCCATCGCGTTCGCGACAGGCTGGTCGTGTTCGCGATGAGTAACACTTAACAGGCCATCGCGCTCGTGAGAAGAGGAACGCGAACGCGGAGAGTAAAAGGTTTGTGGCCCAGAAATTGTTTCTACGCGAACGCGTGAACCAGCACGCGAACGCAAAGAGGGAACCTGCAAAGCTACGCGAACGCGAGTGGATGCACGCGAACGCGATGAGGAAAAGAAGACTCAGCCCTAAGCGCCAAATAGCACTACGCGAGGGCTTGGATGCGAACGCGAAGGAAGAAAAAGTTAAAGCTTCGCGAACGCGGGAGATGTAACGCGAACGCGAAGAAGGAAAAGGGTCTGCAACAGCTGAGGCAAAAATCTGCAATTTTCTAAGTTTAGAACCATTCCGAAACACCTCCGAAACACTACCGAGCCCTCGGGGCTCCTAACCAAACACATGCACTAACTCAACAACATCATACGAACTCATCCGTGCGATCAAATCGCCTAAATAACCTAAAAAACAAAGAATCAAACCTTAAATTCAAGAATTTTTCTCAAACTTCATCAAGTTTCAAATTTAGAACATTAAGTACGAATCACGTCGAACGACGTCTGTTTTTAACCAAATTTTACATGAACATCTTAATTCACATATAAGACCTGTACCAGGCGCCGGAACCAAAATACGGGCCCGATACCAACACGTTCCAATCAAATATCATTTCAATTTTCCTTAACAATTTCAGAAAAATAATTTCTTTTAAAAATTCATTTCTCGGGCTCGGGACCTCGGAATTCGATTCCGGGCATAAGCCCGAGTCCCATATTTTCCTACGGACCCTCCGGGACCGTCAAATAACGGGTTCGGGTTTGTTTACCCAAAAAGTTGACCAAAGTCAAATTTATTCATTTTAATATCAAAACTTAGCATTTTTCACAGAATTTCATATTTAAGCTTTCCGGCTACGCGCCCGGACTGCGCACGCAAATCGAGGCAACTCTAAATGATGTTTTCAAGGCCTCGAAAGCACATAATTAATTTAAAACAGGTGATGACCCCTTGGGTCGTCACATTCTCCACCTCTAAAACAACCGTTCGTCCTCGAACAGACAGAAGAAGGAAGTACTTGAGTCAGGGAAAAGATGAGGATAACGGCTCCGCATATCGGACTCGGAATCCCAGGTCGAAGCCTCAGGAGGCTGACCTCTCCACTGAGCACGAACAGAAGGGAAACTCTTGGATCTCAACTGACGAACCTACCGATCTAGAATAGCTACCGGCTCCTCCTCATAAGACAAGTCCTTGTCCAACTGGACAGTGCTGAAATCTAACACGTGGGCTGGATCGCCGTGATACCTCCGAAGCATGGACACATGAAACACTGGATGTACGGCTGATAAGCTCAGCGGCAGAGCAAGTCTGTAAGCCACCTCTCCCACTCGATCAAGAATCTCAAACAGACCAATGAACCTAGGGCTAAGCTTGCCCTTCTTCCCAAATCTCATCACGCCCTTCATAGGCGACACTCGGAGCAATACCCGCTCACCAACCATTAAGGCCACATCTCGAACCTTGCGGTCTGCATAGCTCTTTTGCCTGGACTGAGCTGAACAAAGCCTATCCTGAATGATCCTGACCTTGTCCAAGGCCTCCTGAACCAGATCCGTACCCAACAACCGAGCCTCTCCCGGCTCAAACTATCCAACCGGAGACCGATACCGCCTACCATATAAAGCCTCATAGGGAGCCATCTGGATGCTCGACTAGTGGCTGTTGTTGTAGGAAAAATCTGCTAAAGGCAAGAACTGATCCCACAAACCTCCAAAATCTGAATAGTCCGCTCGGACTGCCCATCCATCTGAGGATGAAATGCTGTACTCAACTCCGCTTGGGTGCCCAACTCTCGCTGAACTGCTCTCCAGAAATGCGAGGTGAACTGCGTACCCCGGTCCGAAATGATAGATACTGGCACACCATGAAGGCGAACAATCTCCCGAATATAGATCTCAGCTAACCTCTCAAAAGAATAGGAGACTGCCACAGGAATGAAATGCGCTGACTTGGTCGGCCTATCAACAATGACCCATACTGCGTCGAACTTCTTCCGAGTCAGCAGAAGTCCGGTAACAAAGTCCATAGTGATCCGCTCCCACTTCCACTCGGGAAGCTCAATCCTTTGAAATAAACCACCAGGCCTCTGATGGTCGTACTTAACCTGCTGACAATTCAAACAACGAGCCACATATGCTACGTTATCCTTCTCATTCTACGCCACCAATAATGCTGCCGCAAATCCTGATACATCTTCGCGGCGCCCGGATGAATAGAGTACCGGGAGCTATGGGCCTCCTCCAAAATCAACTCTCGAAACCCATCCACATTAGGCACACATACTCGACCCTGCAATCTCAAAACTCCATCATCATCTAAGGTAACATGCCTGGAACCTCCGCGCTGCACCGTGTTTCTAAGGACACACAAATGGGGATCATCATACTGCCGATCACGGATACGCTCCAATAATGAAGAACAAGCGACCGTGCAAGCTAACACACGACTAGGCTCAGAAACATCCAGTCTCACGAACTGATTGGCTAAAGCCTGAACATACAAAGCAAGCGGCCTCTCACCGACCGAAATACATGCGAGACTGCCCATACTGGCAGACTTCCTACTCAAAGCATCGACCACCACATTAGCCTTTCCCGGGTGATATAAGACGGTGTTCATAATCCTTCAATAACTCCAACCACCTCCTCTGCCTCAAATTCAACTCCTTTTGCTTGAACAAGTACTGAAGACTCTTGTGATCCGTGAACACCTCACATGCCACGCCATATAGATAATGCCTCCAAATCTTCATTGCGTGAACTATGGCTGCTAACTCTAAATCATGAACCAGATAGTTCTTCTCATGAATCTTCAACTGCCTCGAAGCATAGGCAATGACTTTTCCATCCTGCATCAACACTACTCTAAGCCCAACACGGGAAGCATCATAATAGACTGTATAAGGCCCTGAACCCGTGGGAAAAACCAACACCGGTGCCGTAGTCAGAGCTGTTTTGAGCTTCTGAAAGCTCGCCTCACACTCATCCGACCATCTGAACTGGGCACCCTTCTGGGTCAATCTGGTCATCGGGGCTGCAATAGATGAAAACCCCTCTACGAACCATCGATAGTAGCCTGCCAACCCCAAGAAATTCCGAATCTCTGCAGCTGATGCTGGCCTAGGCTAGTTCTTGACTACCTCAATCTTCCTTTGGTCCACCTGAATACCCTCTGCTGATACGACATGATCCAGAAATGCAACTGAACCCAACCAGAATTCACACTTCGAGAACTTAGCATACAACCGACTATCCCTCAAAGTCTGAAGAACCACTCTAAGGTGCTGCTCGTGTTCCTCCTGGCTGCGAGAATATATCAATATATCGTCAATGAAGACTATCATGAATGAGTCCAAATAAGGCCTGAACACTCGGTTCATCAAGTCCATAAAAGCTGCTGGGGCATTTGTCAACCCGAATGACATAACCAAGAACTCATAATGCCCGTACCTAGTGCGGAAAGCTGTCTTAGGGACATCGGATGCCCTAATCCTCAACTGATGGTAGCCAGATCTCAAGTCAATTTAGAAAATACCCTAGCACCCTGAAGCTGGTCGAACAAATCATCAATCCTCGGCAGCGGATACTTATTCTTGATCATTACCTTATTCAATTGCCAGTAATCAATACACATTCTCATTGACCCATCTTTCTTCTTGACAAATAACACCGGCGCACCCCAAGGTGAAACACTGGGTCTAATGAAACCATTCTCAAGCAAATCCTGCAACTGTTCCTTCAATTCTTTCAACTCAGGCGGTGCCATACGATACGGCAGGATAAAAATAGGCTGAGCAGAAGTCAACATCCCTGTTGGGTGGCATACCCGGCAGTCTGAAGGAAAAACATCAGGAAAATCACAAACAACGGGCACAGAATCAATAGAGGGAAGCTCAGCACTAGAATCACGAACATATGCTAAATAGGCCAAACACCCCTTCTCGACCATACGCCGAGCCTTCACATACGATATAACACTGCGGGTAGAATGACCAGGAGTCCCTCTCCACGCTAAACGAGGCATACCCGATAAAGCTAAGGTCACAGTCTTGGCATGGCAATCCAAGATAGTGTGATAGGGTGATAACCAGTCCATCCCCAATATAATGTCGAAGTCAACCATGTCCAAAAGCAACAAATCTACATGAGTCTCAAGACCCCCAATCACCACAATACAAGAATGATGGACTCGATCGACCACGATAGAATCACCTACCGGTGTAGACACATAAATAGGAACACCCAATGCATCACTAGGCATGACCAAGTACAGGGCAAAATAAGATGACACATATGAATACGTAGACCCCGGATCAAACAACACCGAAGCATCTCTATCACAAACCAGAACCGTACCTGTAATAACTGCATCTGAAGCCTCAGCCTCGGCCCTGGCCTGAAGAGCATAACATTGGGGCTAAGCCCTACCACTCTGATCTACCTCTCTGGGATGGCCTGCTGCTGGCTGGCCTCCACCTCTGGCGGTCTGAGCTCCACCTCTAGGACCTCTACCTCCACCTCTAGCACCTCTACCCCCACTTCTAGCTGGCTGGGCGGGTTGTGGAACACCTGGTGCCTGAACCATGGCACGAGAACCCTGGTGCTGAGAACTGCTCGGTGCTCGAGGGCAAAATCTGGCAATATGACCCGTGTCACCACAAGTGTAACAAGCCCTCGGCTGCTGAGTCTGCTGGCCCTGTCGACTTGAATGACCACCACGAAAACTCTGAAGCGGCGGTGCACTGATAGGAGCTGGCGGTGCACTGTGGGGCTGCTGATCAGAATAGTGCGTCTGAGGACCACGGTTACCAGAAGCACCGTGAGATACCCGAAGAGCCGACTGAAAGGGCCTAGGAGGATGACCCCTATCATACGAATCTCTGCCTCCAGATGAGGCACCACTGAACCTGCCTGACTGACGGGGTCTCTTGTCTGCCCTATGACCACTCCCCTATGACAATACCATCTCAATCCTCCAGGCCACATTGGCCACCTCCTAGAAAGATATCTCACTCCCAGCCTCTCTGGCCATCTGGAGACGAATCGGCTGGATGAGTCCATCAATAAACCGTCTCCCTCTCTCCCTCTCAGTGGGAAGTATAATAAGAGCATGGCGAGCCAAATTAATAAACCTGGTCTCGTACTGGGTGACTGTCATAGATCCCTGTTGGAGACGCTCGAACTGCCTCCGATAGGCCTCTCGCTGTGTAATAGGGAGAAACTTCTCTAGAAATAGCTGCGTGAACTGCTCCTAGGTCAAGGCTAGCGATCCTGCTGGTCTAGCTAAGCAATAATCCCTCCACCAAGTCTTGGTGGATCCAGATAAGTGAAATGTAGCGAAATGAACCCTATTGGTCTCAACAATACCCATGTTCCGAAGAACCTCGTGGCAGCTGTCCAAATAATCCTGGGGATCCTCAGTAGATGCCCCGCTGAAGGTAGTAGTGAAGAGCTTGGTGAACCTGTCCAATCTCCACAAGGCATCGACAGACATAGCTACTCCATCACTGGCCTGCGCTACCACACCCGGCTGAGTTTCTCCATCTGGCTGAACTGCTGGAGTCTGAATCGGGGGAGCTACCTGCTCTGGAGTACGAGTAGCAGGAGTCTGGGCTCCTCCTCTAGCCTGAGAAGTGGCTGGTGCTACAGGAAGCAAGCCTGCACGGGTGACACTCTCCATGAGGCCCAGCAATCGGACCAGAGCGTCCTGAAGAACGGGGGTGGCAATAAACCCCTCTGGAACCTGAGCTGGGCCTACTGGAACAGCTGGGGCTGGGGCTGGAACCTCCTCGTGAAAGTCAACCTGAGGCTCCGCCACTGGTGCTGCTGCTCGGGGCTGAGCTCTGCCCCTACCTCGGCCTCTAGCACGGCCTCGCCCTTTGCCCCTAGTGGGAGCTGCCTGGGGCTCGGCTGCTGATCAGTAGATGAGGAAGCGCGTGTTCTCGCCATCTGCGAAAGAACATAGTAGAAATTCAATTAGCATTGAGAAACCAAACTGCACGACAGGTTAGAAAAAACGTGAAACTTTTCCTAACTCTGTAGCCTCTGGGGATAAATACAGACGTCTCCGTACCGATCCCTCAGACTCTACTAAGCTTGTCCGTGAATTGTGAGACCTATGTAACCTAGAGCTCTGATACCAACTTGTCACGACCCGGATTTCCCACCCTCGGGGGTCGTGATGGCGCCTACTCGTAGAAGCTAGGCAAGCCACAATTCATAAACTCCTAACTCCTTTATTTTAAATCCTTTTATCAATCATAACAACGAGCGTTGAATATTTAAATAACAGCGGAAATATGAAATTAAAGCGGAAGACTTAAGTTAAATAAGTTGAACAATAATGCGGGAATCATCATATGACTCTACCCAAGAACTGGTGTCACAACATCCACGGACTACTAAGAGTACTAATACAATCGTTTGAAAGAAATATAACACTGTTTGTCTTGAAAACATGAGATAAAAGACTGAAATATAAGATAGAGGAGACGCCGGGCATGCGGACGCCTGCAAGGCTACCTCGGTGTCTCGGTGGACTGAAGGCTGCACACCGAATACTGCTCTGGTACCTGGATCTATGAAAAAGAGCACAGAGTGTAGTATCAGCACAACCGACCCCATGTGCTGGTAAGTGCCTAGCCTAACCTCGGTAAAGTAGTGACGAGGCTAGACCAGACTACCACATAAACCTGTGCATTTACTGTGGGGAGGGGGAGCATGCTGTGGGAGGGGGAGCATGCTGTGGGGAAAAATAGCAACTATGATTAAAAGTATCAAGTAACGAAAGAAGCAATATAACTCAGATAGCAATAAATAATCAGAAATCAATAAGTGCACGGCATCACCCTTCGTGCTTTTACTCTCTTTCCTCACATATAATCAATAGAATCAGCACGGAATGGTACATCGTGCGGCACGGCATCACCCTTCGTGCTTTACACTCTTTTCTCACAATAAACAAACAATGCATGGCATCACCCTTCGTGCTTTAACACTCTTCCTCACCCAAACAACAATCAGAAACAAGGGGCAAGGGAATAAACAAAATAATGATAGAAATCCCGGCAAGGGAACACAATTAAATAATTAAATCCCGGCAAGGGTACAACATCAATAATCTCAACATCCCGGCAAGGGAGATAATCAACAAGCAACAATATCCCGGCAAGGGAACAATTTAAATATTCTTTCTCTTCCTTTCACTTTTATTTCATATCTCACTTTACCACCTGAGCCAATGCTCCAAAGGGTTCAACCATTTCATATACTTTCACAATTGTAATATAACTTGAGCCAATGCTCCTCGATGTTCATAGGTCACAATTTCCTTTCACAAGCTTTTCACAACAAATAGGAATCATCACCAAGGCAAGAGAAATACAACGAAATCAAGATATTCACAATTTAAAGACTCCCGGTCATGCTAGACACCAACATATAGATACTCGTCACCATGCCTATACGTCGTACTCGACAATTATCACGTAGCAAATAGGAATCAACTCCTAATCCCTCAAGCTAAGGTTAGACCAAACACTCACCTCAAACTTCCATGGCCAATTCACTCCTCAATAACCGCCTTTTCTTTCGAATTCGGCTCCAAATCAATTGTATCTATACATAAATGACTTCAATACATCAATAAATGCTAAACAATGCGAACCCAATACCTAATTATAGCTTTTTCATTATTTTTCCCAAAAACCCAAAAATCGACCCCAGGCCCGCTTGGTCAAAACACGAGGTTCGGACCAAAATCAAATCCCCCATTCACCCACGAGCCCAAATATATGATTTGTTTTCAAATTCGACCCCAAAACGAGGTCTAAATCAAGAAAAATCAAAAAAAATCAAAAAGCTCTAATTCTACCCAAATACCCAATTTTCTACCTTAAATCACATGTTTTAGGCCTAGGATTTTAATAGATGTTGAAGGAAATGAAAGAAAATAAGTTAAGGATTACTAACCCAAGAGATTTTGGTGAAGAATCGCTTCCATGGTCGCCTAAGAGCTTGGAGAAGAAAGGTTTTTGTGAAATTTTTGGTGAATCCCGTAATGACACTGTTCTGAAATTTTAAAATTTAACTGAGCGAAAATACCCATCGCGTTCGTGACAGGCTGGTTGCGTTCGCGATGAGTAACACTTAACAGGCCATCGCGATCGTGAGAAGAGGAACGCGAACGCGGAGAGTAAAAGGTTGTGGCCCAGAAATTGTTCTACGCGAACGCGTGAACTAGCACGCGAACACGAAGAGGGAACCTGCAAAGCTACGCGAACGCGAGTGGATGCACGCGAACGCGATGAGGAAAAGAAGACTCAGCCCTCTGCGCCTGATCGCTGCCGACTCAACACTACACTAAGGTAGGAAGAGCGGGTTGCAACAGCTTTTACCCGAATAGTGGTTCGGGATTGAATTTCCACAGGGAGCTAGTAATGGAGTTGTATTGTCTGTTTAGTCTAGAATTGAAGTTGTGCTTCCAATATCACTTCTAACATATTTGGTTTTGATTTTTATATCTACTATTATAAGACTAATGTTTGAAGCTAAATTATGCTACGGAGATATTTCTAAGTTGTAATTAATATAGAGAAAGGCACTAGGGTCGTGGCATTACCTAGGTGGCTAACTAACGGGTAGATGATACTAAGGGTAAATTGACATATTTGGGGCTTAAGCTATAACCGTTGCTCAATTGTACCCACTCTCACACCTCTCGGTAGAGAGAGTGATTTTGCCCAATTAACTCTCTCGAGACTAATTGGGTAGGCTAATTAGACCAAGCAACTAGGGTTCAAGTAGGGTAATTACTCTCTCGAGGTTTAACCCGTTAATTGGGACTACCGTTTCTCATGGGTCCATCCCAATTCCTTGTTGGGTCAATTTTGGGGTCATAGGCTCTCTTTCTCAAGAAGAGTTAAACCCACCAAGCTAGAATCAGTGTTTGCAACCACCAATCCTTAATTAAAACCTAAAATTAACCCAAATAGCAAACACCCAACATCAATCTATCCTTAGACGGCAACACCCATCAATTACCCACACTAGGGTTGAGCCACAACCCTAGCTAATGGGTTTAGCTAGACATAATTAAAGAAGAAACAGAAGAATTAGAAGAAGAACTAAACATAATAATTAATTACTGATGAGAAACTACAAGAATCTATGGACAAATTAATGCAAAAATAGGCTAAAACTTCAGTTCTCACGAGCGCAGCTCAATATCTGATAAAAAACTTAACCTAAAAATGGGAAAAAGATCTATTTATAGTGGCTGGAAAAATTGGACAAAAATACCCCTGCGGGGTCAGCGCGGGCCGCGCAAAAAGGTAGCGTGGCCGCGTTGGCTCTTGAACTCTTGAATTTTAACTCTCTGAAGTTGAGGGACGCGGACCGCACGAAAGTGTAGCGCGGCCGCAGGAGCTCTGGCGCGGACCACGTAAGTGTGACCGCGGCCGCGTGGCTAATACTGGTCCCAACTTGCATCTCTCTGAATCTCTCCAGCACGGGCCACATGATTAGGTGGCGCGGCCGCATGAGCTGAACGCGGGCCGCATATATCCAACCGTGGCCGCGTGGTGAAAGTCCTGAATTTGCACTTCTCTGAATCTCCTAGTGCGACCGCGTGCATTTTTGTGCGGTCCGCACTAGGCTCTTTTTCCATCACTTTACTTGGCCTTTGATGCTTGAGTAGGTTTCACTCCGTTTTGAGCCGATCTTTGACATTTCAGTCACTTTGTTGGTCAAACCTACAATCAAACACAACCTGTGAGCATTTTGGGATTATTTTGTATCAAATTATACTCAAAGTATAGGCAAGTAGGGGCATAAAACACGTTAAAATCCTACTTATCAACTCCCCCTAACTTAAACCTTTGCTTGTCCTCAAACAAACAAAATAAAACCCACCCCTTAAAGGAACATCCAAGTGATTCCAGCTATCCTGCGGTAACCTCAACAAGCATCAATTGGGACTAACAATTGCCCTCAATACGAATGCATCATTAACACATTTTAAACTTTGAAAACTATGGATCAAGTGTGACACAAGAGCGTCAAGGGTTGACACATTTCACAAAGAACTTTTCTCAAATACCTTGGTCATTGTGGAACCCAAACTCACACATCCTCAACTCTCCCTAAGCGAACCTCACCTTTTAGAGTATTGACACACAAACCGAGGTTGATGGACTTTCACTCATCTCTCTCAAGAAGAATGTCACAAGTCCGGCCCTAGGTACCATATGCTTGCCTTTTATGTAAGTATCCACTAATGTAGGTTTCCTTCAAGTGGATTCATTGTGAAGGCTTTTGGGTAAGGGTAGGACATGTTTTTGTTCAAATGGGTTCAATCTTCCCTTAAGCACTTCCTTTGATTCATTTTGGCACACTTTCTTTACTCATTTGAGTATTTCACTTCTTTTCAAGGGATTAGAGAGACACATTGTCGCTCTTTCTTATGCAATTCAAATCATTTCTCCTTTTTGTACTTTTTCTACGCTTTTTTCACTTTTGTTTCCCTTGTATCCCTTTTTATTCTTTTTCACATTGTTCTTTCTTTTTGTCTTTTTCTTTTCTTTCTTTTTCATTGCTTCCCTTTTTCTTTTGCTTTCATACCTTTTACCACTTTTGCTTCCTTTCTTGTCTCTCCTCCCCCAAACTTAGACATTTTCCATTACTCAAGGGAAGATTTTGGGTGCCAAGAGAGGGTATCTTTTAGAACGGGTATAGGCTTGTAACATTGGTTCTTGAAAGAAAAAAAAAAGTTCAAGGCTCGAAAGGCTTAACTAGGGATCATTTCATTGGTAGGCCATTGAATTGTTCAAATTAATATTGGGATCAAGGAGAGCCTATAATCACTTCTCGAGTCAAGTTTCACCTAGGATTTCGCCTCAACAAACATTCAGGGCAAGTTCTAGACCATTAGCTCGGGACTTGGACTCACAGTTCGATTCCTCACCACACATGCTAGGGGATTGCTAAAGATATCGAGTCGAGGGCCCACAACTACCTCAGTTATGATTCAAGCGCACAATGGTCCAAAAAGACCACATGATGATTGTTTGGTCAACACAAGAGTCTTAAGGCCACGACTTTCACCATCCTAAACACAACATTATGTCTTTGATCATGGGATCGAAGGCAAATGTGCTAGGCCCAAGTGAAGCTTTGCCTGAGGTACCCTTAACTACGAAATATCAAAAACAAAAGAAAAATAAAAAACGGACTCAAACCCTTAAGAACGTTGTCACGCCATCTATCATTGGGAAGAGCCACCCGGTTCACACTATACTCCACCCTTGGAAAGAACCGTGGCATTAAGAAAACCAAGGGCTTATTGAAAATGCCAAAAACAAAACAAAAGGCTACGAGCCTATCTACGAAGCTAAAAACGAAAAATTTTGCGAAAATAGAAAAACAGAATGAATATGTCCAATAGGGGAGTATAATATACAATGAGGGATGAAATATACCAAATGTAACTTTATATACAGACCAAAAGAGAAGAAAAAGTACGAGAAAAGTAGCTAAAATGTAAAGTTATATATAGACCAACTAGAAAATCAAACCAACAGAACATAAATTGAGAATCTAATATGTACAGTCATCCAGATAATCCAAAAAATGTAGGGCGCACCCCCACGAATAAGAGCTGGCATTGTCCCCAATGCCAACTACATAAATAAGCACAAAAATCAGTGAAAGGATATAGAAGAGCTCCCTAGGCCTGGTCCGTCTCCATGGGATCCTCAGTGGTTCCCTGATCCTCTGTATGGGCGGGAACCTCAGACTGGTCCCCGGCCTGCTGCTGCTCTGCTGCTGGGATAGTGTCCTACTCCTGGACCGGCTGAATATCGGGTGCATCACTGGAGGGGATCTCCTGAGTCTCTGCAAGCTCAATCACGACACCCTCTGTACGGGGAAGCTTCCTCTTCTTCCTTGGAGGCTGGGGTGCCTGCTCCTGCCATGGCTCTGGTGCTGCTGCTGGAGGAGCTGGATCCTCAAATAGCAAGTCTAAAGGCATTTGATCTGCCAATATCTTGTCCATATCCGCTCTAAGTGCCTTCACTGACTCCTTAGACGCCCTTGACTTTCTCATCTTTTTATGCTCCTTGGCAAGCTCTTTCAGAGCTTTGCCATGTGAATCTACCACCATAGTCAAGGTGGCCTGAGTCTCCAAAATCTTCTCCTGGTTGGCCAAGAGCTTCTTCAATGTTTCCTCAATAGACTGAGGAATCGGAACAGTGGCTGGTGCTGACTGGGCCTCAACTGAAGTAGCCAATGTGGACAACTTGGATGTCGCAGCTGACATCAAGTTGTTCAAACTGGCCAAAGTCTTTGCTAATTGATGTGCTATGAGAGAGTTGGTCTGGGAAGCAGGGACTGTCAGGCCAGCTGAAGAACTAGGACCCGCAAAAGAGGATGGCACATCAGCAATAATGGTGGCAGCTGGGATGGAGGGGAGCTCAGTAGAAGGCCCCACAACAGACTCTACCGCAACTGGCTCCTCAGACTGGCTAATCGGGGTAGAGGTGGATGCCTGTGTTTCTTGTCCTTTGGGTTGTCCAGCCCCTGAATGCTGAACCATGAGAATGGGGACACTGGGCGAACTTTCACATCATAAGGCTTCTTCTTCACCTTCGCATCCCGGAAATACATGCTGAGAGTGTTGGGAAATGGATGGTTCCCAATACTCTCAACCCCCACCGAGGTGATCACTCTGTACATCATATTCCCCACATTAATAGGGTAACCCGCCATGATAGAGGCAATCATCACAGCACGAGGAAGAGGGATAGACTGGTCATGGGAAGTGAGGTCAAGCCTATTGCACACAAATGTAAGCCACCCTCTAGTTTCGAATCTTACTCAAAATCTTCACCCCCGCCTGTATCCAATCCAGAATAGTACCCGGATGAGCCAAATGCTCAGCCAACCATGGGCGAACCTCCTCCTTCATTGCCAACTTCTCATTGTATTGAGTTTCATCTTCATCATTAAAACCCAAATATTCATCGAACGCCTTCCCAGAAAACACTATGTTTTTGTCTCGCACTTTGCTCACAATTGAGCCCTTTTTGGTGTGGACTACATTGCAATAAAACTCCTTTACCATGTGCTCGTTGGCATCTATCAAGTTATCACAAAAATGATCCCATCCTACTCTAGTATGAAACTGCCTGTGTACATTGGGGAGAAAGGGCAATAGGTCTCGTGTGATTATGCTCCTTTCTCTAATCAACTTTCTTTTAGGCCACAGTTCCCTGAATTTGTGGAAAGCCACATGGCTAACAAACCGGTCTTCCCAAACCTCAGCTTTTCTTGTTCGTTCGATTCCACCAATCTGGAGCACCCCACAATCCGGAGCCTCCTCATCACTATGAGTCCTCCCTGCTGCACTTTCCCCAGATACTGAAGCTGTGGGGGAGGTGGAGTATTCGCCGCTGCCTGCTGCTGAGCCATCAGATGACTCAGACTGCACACTTTGTGGAGCTTGGGCTGTAGGTGGAGCTAGGACTGAGGGAGCTTGCCCTGAGTCAGTTGAGATGTCCTGAGAAGGTAGGTAATCACTCCCTGACTGGTCGTCATCACTCACTACTACTTGCTTTCTTGTTTTCAGTTTTGGTCGGGGAGTGAGCTTTGTTTGTATCCCTTTTCCTCCCCGGGAGGATTCACCTCGTCTAGGTTGCTTTGGACCTCGAACTCTTAGTTTAACTATTTCCTGCAAACAAACATGTCTAACTTTGTTAGTTGAAGCACTGGCAGTGTATAAGTTGATGAAAATAATTGCACAATATCAGGATGAAAAGTTGCATAACATAGTGCAGAACAGGCCACCGCGGACCGCACGATTAGGGACGCGGCCGCGTGGAAGGCACCGCGGGCCGCGTGATAACGACCGTGGGCCGCACTGAACAAACCGCAAAAATGACATCTCTCTGAATCTTACCAACGCGGACCGCGTAAAATGGAGGCGCGGCCGCGTTGAGTCAGCGCGGACCGCATAATTAGGGACGCGGCCGCGCTAAACCAAGTTAATTTTACAAGCACTGGAGCACCGCGGTCTGCGAAAAAATGACCGCTGGCCGCGCTGTGGCAACGGTTAAGCACTGAGTTAGGGTTTGACAAATTTGACCATTTTTGTTCAAGTTCTTGAGTCCTAGTTGTCCTTACTCATTTACCCAACATGGAATTTATCCCCACCATCCCAAAAGCAACATATAAACTAACCTAATCGTAGAATTTAAGAAAAAGTGAAAAATAACCAAAGAACAAGAAGCTACACTATTGGGAGATAAACAAAAAAATGAAAAATAAACACTAATTAATGATAATTGTAAGAATTGTTACCAGGAATAAGAAGAATCGAAGCACTTGATGCAATACACAAGAATGTCTCAGATGAACAGTGAAAAATTAGGGTTCAGGTGTTTAGAGTGCAAAAAGTGTAAAATGAGGCCCTATTTATAAAAAACCGGGGGCCCCATACTTACCCACCAGCGGGGCCGCGTAAAAATGACCGCGGACCGCACTGGGTTTATTTTTGAACCCTTGCAGGAAGCAGCCCATGCGGACCGCACAAATGGGACGCGGCCGCGCGAGACCATCGCGGACCGCAATAACATGACTCCGGCTGCGTGAGCAAACTTCAGAGAGCATACATCTTCAGCTTATGCCAGTGCGGACCGCACAAATCCCACCGCGGCCGCACTGGCAACTTCAGAGACTGTGCATTTCTTATATACTTTGTTTTGCACTGCTTCAATACAATCCCTGCAACATCTCACAACCAATTAGCTCAAAAATCCTAATCTACAAAGGAAATCAAAGAGAAATAAAAAGACATGGGTTGCCTCCCAAGAAGCGCCTGATTTAACGTCGCGACACGACGCATGTTACCATCATATCACTTCAAATGAATGAGTGCCACCATATGGCTGTCATCAAACTTTCCCAAATAATGCTTGACACGATGCCCATTGACCCTGAATACTTCACCATTCTTGTTCTTGAGATCAAGAGCGCCAAAAGGAGTTACACATACCACTTCAAATGGCCCACTCCACTTTGACTTGAGCTTTCCCGGAAATAACCTCAACCGGGAGTTGAAAAAGAGAACCATATCACCAACCTTGAATTCCTTTCTCCGAGCATATTTGTCGTGAAGGTACTTCATCCTGTCCTTATATAAGGACGAGCTGGAGTAGGCATGAAATCTAAACTCATCAAGCTCATTTAGTTGCTCAACCCGGAGATTTCCGCAACATCCCGTTCCAAGTTCAACTTTCCCAATGCCCACATAGCCTTGTGCTCCAATTCCACCGGAAGATGGCAAGCTTTACCAAATACCAACCGATATGGAGACATACCGATTGAAGTCTTGTAAGCCGTCCGATAGGCCCAAAGAGCATCATCCAATTTCTTCGACCAATCGGCCCTATTAGCATTTACCGTCTTGGACAAGATACTCTTTATTTCTCGGTTGGACACTTCCACTTGACCACTGGCTTGAGGATGATAGGGGGTGGTCACTTTGTGATTAACTCCATATTTATCAAGCAATGAATCAAAAGCCTTGTTGCAAAAGTGAGACCCTCCATCACTAATGATAGCACGAGGGGTACCAAAACTTGTGAAGATACTCTTTTTCAAGAATGCTACAACACTTCGGGCTTCATTGTTGGGTAAAGCCACGGCTTCCACCCACTTTGAGATACAATCCACCGCCACGAGAATATAAGTGTTCCCGCAAGAGCTCACAAATGGGCCCATGAAACCGATTCCCCAAACATCAAAAATATCCACCTCGAGAATCGTATTGAGAGGCATCTCATCCCTTTTTGAAATTCCGCCGGCCCTTTGGCATGCATCACATCTCTTCACCAAATCAGTAGCATCTTTAAACAACGTTGTCCAATAGAACCCGCAACTCAAGATCTTTGAAGCCGTCCTCACCCCTCCATGATGGCCACCATAAGGGGAGGAGTGACAAGCCTCCAATATGCTCAATTGTTCACCTTCCAGGACACATCTTCTGATTACACCATCCGTGCAAATTTTGAACAAGTATGGATCATCCCAATAAAAATCCAAACTATCCCGTTTGAGTTTCTTCTTTTGGTTGGAAGAGAGCTCACACGGGACAATTCCGGTCACAATGAAGTTGGCGATGTCCGCGAACCATGGCAAGTCACACGTTGACACAGCAAGAAGTTGCTCGTCAGGGAATGCATCATTTATCTCAAGACCGTTACATGGCCTCCCTTCTTCCTCTAACCGGGACAAATGGTCCGCTACTTGGTTCTCACTTCCCTTCCGGTCCACTATTTCTAAGTCAAATTCTTGAAGGAGTAACACCCACCTCATCAATCTTGCTTTGGAATCCTTTTTGGTCATCAAATATCTAAGGGCGGCATGGTCCGTGTGCACAATCACCTTGGCCCCCATAAGATAGGGCCGAAATTTCTCCATGGCAAATACAATGGCCAATAACTCCTTCTCCGTCACCGTGTAATTCTGTTGAGCTTCATTCATAGTCTTACTTGCATAATACACGGGATGGAACATTTTGTTAACCGGTTGACCCAACACCGCCCCCACTGCAACATCACTAGCATCACACATTAGTTCAAAGGGCAAACTCCAATTAGGTGCAGTTATGATAGGGGTAGTGGTCAACTTGTGTTTTAAGAGTTCAAAGGCCTCCATACACTTTTCATCAAAAACAAACTTGGCATCTTTCTCTAGTAGCTTGCACAATGGATTCACAACCTTCGAGAAGTCTTTGATAAACCGCCGGTAGAACCCGGCGTGTCCAAGAAAACTCCTCACCCCTTTGACAGAAGTAGGGGGAGGGAGCCTCGAAATCACCTCAATTTTCGCCTTATCAACCTCAATCCCATGTTTTGAAATCTTGTGGCCCAACACTATACCTTCTTCAACCATAAAATGGCATTTTTCCCAATTGAGAACTAGGTTAGTTTCTTCACAACGAGCCAAGACTCTATCCAAATTCACCAAACATGCATCAAAAGAGTCACCAACCATACTAAAGTCGTCCATAAAGACCTCCAATATGTCCTCCACCATATCGGTGAAAATAGCCATCATGCAACGTTGGAAGGTCGCCGGAGCATTGCACAATCCGAATGGCATCCGGGAGAAAGCAAATGTTCCATAGGGGCATGTAAAAGTAGTCTTCTCTTGGTCCTCCGGGGCAATTAAAATTTGATTGTAGCCCGAGTACCCATCCAAGAAACAATAGAATGCTCTCCCCGCGAGACGATCTAGCATTTGGTCGAGGAATGGCAAAGGAAAATGATCCTTGCGGGTCACCTTGTTGAGCTTCCGGTAGTCCATGCAAACTCTCCACCCGGTAATGGTTCGAGTGGGAATAAGCTCATTGTTGTCATTGGGCACCACCGTCATCCCTCCTTTCTTTGGCACACATTGGACTGGAGAAGTCCACGAACTGTCAGAGATTGGATAAACCACACCGGCGTCAAGCCATTTGATAACCTCTTTCTTTACCACTTCTTGCATTGCCTCATTGAGTCTCCTTTGATGTTCAAGAGATGGCCTTGCATCCTCCTCCAAGATGATCTTATGCATGCAAAATGCGGGGCTTATTCCCCTAATGTCCGCCAAAGTCCATCCTATTGCCCTTTTCCGCTTTTGAAGCACCTCCAAAGTGGCCTCAACCTGCAGGTTAGTAAGGCAAGAAGAAAGAATAACTGGAAGAGTAGAATTAGAGCCCAAAAATTCATACCTGAGGTGTGGAGGAAGTGGCTTCAACTCCAACACCGGTGGCTCCTCAATGGATGGTTTAGTTGGTGGAGTTTTGTGGTTCTCAAGATCCAAAGATAACTTCCTAGGCTCATATGAGTATGAACCCATACCATGCAATGCATTCACGCACTCCACTCTGCTAGCGTCATCTTCTACATCCATGCCAAGAAGTACGACCTCAAGAGGATCTTCAACATTCATCATGGAACTTGTGTCATCCACTATCACAGATGTGACAATGTCTACAAGTGAACACACTTCCGTACTATTGGGTTGCCTCATTGATTTGCAAACATGAAATACCACCTTTTCATCACCCAATCGGAATGTCAATTCACCTGCTTCAACATCAACTAAAGCCTTCCCCGTAGCTAGGAAAGGTCTCTCAAGAATAATAGGCACTTCAAAATCCACTTCACAATCCAATATGACAAAGTCGCCCGGCAATATGAATTTGTCCACCCGGACAAGCACATCGTCAATTATACCCAAAGGCCGCTTCATCGACCGGTCCGCCATTTGAAGTCTCATCAAGGTTGGCCTAGGTTGCCCAATTCCCAAAGTCTTGAAGACTGAATACGGCATCAACTTCCTGCTAGCCCCCAAATCACAAAGGGCCTTAGCAAACTCCGCACTCCCGATAGTGCAAGGGATAGTAAAAGCTCCCGGGTCTTCAAGTTTTGGGGCCATAGAATGCACTATCACACTAACTTGGTGCGTCATCTTTATTGTTTCACAATCCATGGAACGCTTCTTTGTGACTAAATCCTTCATGAACTTTGCATAGCCTGGCATTTGTTCAAGTGCCTCCACCAAAGGCACGTTGATTGTAAGGCTTTTCATCATGTCTATGAATTTCTTGAACTGATTGTCATTCTTTTGCTTTGCTAACCGCTGAGGATAAGGTGGAGGTGGTCTAGGCAAGGGTGCCTTGGCTTTTGGCACCACCGGCTCCGGAATATCAATTATGTGCTCCCTAGACGGGTTCACGACCTCTTGAGTTTCCCCCTCGTCCTCATCAATATCTATTCTCACTTCCTTATTCACATTTGTCTCAACTGCATCTTCAACAATCAAAGGATCCACATCTTCTTGGAGCTCAATATCATCATTCACCACTTGATTTTCATTTGAGGCTTGCACATCATCGCCTCTTCCGCTTCTCGTTATGACTGCCATCACATGATTATTACCTCCCTTTGGGTTCACTACCGTATCACTTGGTAGTGCTCCCTTAGGTCGGGTATTCAACGCTTGAGAAATTTTCCCTATTTGCACTTCTAGGTTCCGGATAGATGTGTTGTGTGAAGCCAATTGTGCATCCGAGTCTTGGTTCTTTTTCATCATCTGCTCGAACATCATTTCTATCCGTCCCATATCACTTCCGGAAGAACTAGACCCTTGGGATTGAAAGGGGGGTGGATTGTTTGGTTGTTGGAACATGAGGGGCCTTTGAAAGCCTTGCCCCCTACCACCATTATTCCACCCTCCTTGATTGTTATTGTTGTTGCTCCAATTATTGTTGTTCCCATTCCAATTGCCTTGATTGTTACCTTGATTACCCCAATTGTTGTTCTGATTGTTGTTGTTCCAATTGTTATCGCCTTGTTGTTGGTTATTGTTATTCCAACTACCACCGCCTTGTTGATTGCCCCAATTATTTTGGGGACGCCATTGTTGATTCCCTTTATTTCCTCTATTTCCTTGGTAGTTATTGACATATTGGCATTCCTCACTTTGATCATCATAGCACTCATTCGAATAACCACCACCATCATTGTTGTTGTCAAATTGCTCACCATTACCTTGAGGTTGTTGTTTCCCTCTTTGCCTCCTTTTCAACATAGAGACACTCTCCATTGCATTGACTTGGCGCGGGTTTTGGACTTGTTGCAATTGCGCCTTCTCCAATTGATTCATAGTTGTTGTAAGCTCGGCAATAGCTTGGCCATGATCGTTCAACTCCTTGTGCAAATGGATGATCGTGGGGTCACCTTGGGGCACATTCTCTCGGCTTTGCCATGCCGAAGAGGTGTCGGCCATTTCATCAAGTACATCACATGCCTCTTGGTAAGAAAGTTTCATGAAGTTCCCTCCGGCCAATTGGTTTACAATGCACTGGTTCGTGGTGTTGATGCCCCGATAAAAGGTTTGTTGTATCATCGCCTCGGTCATGTCGTTATTAGGGCACTCCTTCACCATTGTCCTATATCTTTCCCATATTTCGTGCAAAGGTTCCGTTGGCATTTGTTTGAAAGCTAGAATCTCATCCCGAAGAGCCGCCATATGACTTGGAGAAAAGAACTTGGCAATGAATCTGTCTGCCAATTCATCCCATGTGGTGATAGAATGATTTGGAAGCCTTTCTAACCAGTCCAACGCTTTACCCCGAAGAGAAAACGGGAAAAGCCTCAATCGCAACGCATCCTCTGACATGTTTCTTTGTTTGCTGCCGCAGCATGTATCTACGAACCCCTTCAAGTGCTCCGTGACAACGGCGGTACCCCGAAACAAAGGGGCCAGTCTGAGTCGTGTCGGGGTATCCCGATCCGGATGCCACGAAAATTTAGGGAAGCCTTTTTCTTAAAAGACTTTCTGCGACCGGTGAGAAAGCGGACGACTTTAGGGATTAAAGGAACACCTTTCTCTTTCATATTGAGTCCTCAGAGGTGCGGCCCACTTGGTGTCGGATCAACTCGACAGGTCACTCAATAGTCTTTCGCGGTATGCATTTTGATCGGAGGCGCCCGTAAAATACCCTCTTTGCACGAGAAAGGTCAACATGACATTTGTGATTTGAAAGTTCCCCGCCCGGATTCGGGGAGGAACAATGGCACTCGCGTACCCTTGATTTGGTAGAACTCTTGGGACTGTTCTTGGCGGTGGCGGAGGAGGGCATGGAATAGGATTGTTGTCATTTGCATTGGCCTGACGGCCTCTACGTGGAACTTGAGGTGGTTGAACCTCTTCGGGCTCAAGATCATCTACCTCCTCCCCCGCATTCACGTTGCCAAGAGGGTCGTTTGCATTAAGAGCCATAGTACCTGAATGATCGACACAAACAAAATTAGTAAACAAGAAGGAAAGAGAAGCAAAACACAAAACGAGCTAAACAGATAGTCAACACCGTTCGATCCCCGGCAACGGCGCCAGAAAGTTGATCGCTGCTGACTCAACACTACACTAAGGTAGGAAGAGCGGGTTGCAACAGCTTTTACCCGAATAGTGGTTCGGGATCGAATTTTCACATGGAGCTAGTAATGGAGTTGTATTGTCTGTTTAGTCTAGAATTGCAGTTGTGCTTCCAATATCACTTCTAACATATTTGGTTTTGATTTTTATATCTACTATTATAAGACTAATGTTTGAAGCTAAATTATGCTACAGAGATATTGCTAAGTTGTAATTAATATAGAAAAAGGCACTAGGGTCGTGGCATTACCTAGGTGGCTAACTAACGGGTAGATGATACTAAGGGTAAATTGACATATTTGGGGCTTATGCTATAACCGTTGCTCAATTGTACCCACTCTCACACCTCTCGGTAGAGAGAGTGATTTTGCCCAATTAACTCTCTCGAGACCAATTGGGTAGGCTAATTAGACCAAGCATCTAGGGTTCAAGTAGGGTAATTACTCTCTCGAGGTTTAACCCGTTAATTGGAACTACCATTTCTCATGGGTCCATTCCGATTCCTTGTTGGGTCAATTTTGGGGTCATAGGCTCTCTTTCTCAAGAAGAGTTAAACCCACCAAGCTAGAATCAGTGTTTGCAACCACCAATCCTTAATTAAAACCTAAAATTAACCCAAATAGCAAACACCCAACATCAATCTATCTTTAGATGGCAACATCCATCAATTACCCACACTAGGGTTGAGCCACAACCCTAGCTAATGGGTTTAGCTAGACATAATTAAAGAAGAAATAGAAGAATTAGAAGAAGAACTAAACATAATAATTAATTACTGATGAGAAACTACAAGAATGTATGGAGAAATTAATGCAAAAATAGGCTAAAACTTCAGTTCTCACGAGCGCAGCTCAATATCTGATAAAAAACTTAACCTAAAAATGGGAAAATGATCTATTTATAGTGGCTGGAAAAACTGGACAAAAATACCCCTGCGGGGTTAGCACGGCCGCGTTAGCTCTTGAACTCTTGAATTTTAACTCTCTGAAGTTAAGGGACGCGGACCGCACGAAAGTGTAGCGCGGCCGCAGGAGCTCTGGCGCGGACCGCGTAAGTGTGACCGCGGCCGCGGCCGCGTGGCTAATACTGGTCCCAACTTGCATCTCTCTGAATCTCTCCAGCGCGGGCCGCATGATTAGGTGGCGCGGCCGCGAGAGCTGAACGCGGGCCGCATAAATCCAACCGCGGCCGCGTGGTGAAAGTCCTGAATTTGCACTTCTCTGAATCTCCTAGTGCGACCGCGTGCACTTTTGTGCGGTCCGCACTAGGCTCTTTTTCCATCACTTTACTTGGCCTTTGATGCTTGAGTAGGTTTCACTCCGTTTTGAGCCGATCTTTGACATTTCAGTCACTTTGTTGGTCAAATCTACAATCAAACACAACCTGTGAGCATTTTGGGATTATTTTGTATCAAATTATACTCAAAGTATAGGCAAGTAGGGGCATAAAACACGTAAAAATCCTACTTATCAGCGCCAAATAACACTATGCGAACGCGAGGGCTTGGATGCGAACGCGAAGGAAGAAAAAGTTAAAGCTTCGCGAACACGGGAGATGTAACGCGAACGCGAAGAAGGAAAAGGGTCTGCAACAGCTGAAGCAAAAATCTGCAATTTTCTAAGTTTAGAACCATTCCGAAACACTCCCGAGCTCTCGGGGCTCCTAACCAAACACATGCACTAACTCAACAACATCATACAAACTCATCTGTGAGATCAAATCGCCTAAATAACCTCAAAAACAAAGAATCAAACCTCAAATTTAAGAATTTTTCTCAAACTTCATCAAGTTCCAAATTTAGAACTTTAAGTACGAATCACGTCAAACGACGTCTGTTTTTAACCAAATTTTACAGGAACATCTTAATTCACATATAAGACCTGTACCGGGCGCCGGAACCAAAATATGGGCTCGATACCAACACGTTCCAATCAAATATCATTTCAAATTTCCTTAACAATTTCAGAAAAACAATTTCTTTTAAAAATTTATTTTCCTACGTACCCTCTGGGACCGTCAAATCATGGGTTCGGGTCTGTTTACCCAAAAAAGTTGACCAAAGTCAAATTTATTCATTTTAATATCAAAACTTAGCATTTTTCACAGAATTTCATATTTAAGCTTTCCGGCTACGCGCCCGGACTGCGCATGCAAATCGAGGCAACTCTAAATGAGGTTTTCAAGGCCTCGGAAGCACATAATTAATTAAAAACAGGTGATGACCCTTTGGGTCGTCACAGACAAATGGTAGGATAACAAAATTGAAAGCATATTGAACTGGAGCGGATACGAACCTGGCAAGGGACTTGGCAAGAACCTCCAAGGAATCGCCAAGTGTATCAAATTAAAGAAACATGGCACCACCTTCGGTCTGGGATATGAGTATACCTGGGAGGAATTAAACAACTGGTCACCACCATGGCGCGATCCTTACTATCCGTTGGAGCAGCCAATACTACGCTTGGAACAGACTTTCCAACCAGTCGAAGTTATCTATGGGTCAGAAGAAGAGGAAGCACTGGCATCAATGAGGAATTTGTTCCTGGAAGACAATGATATGGATTGTTGTGTCGTTTTCGAGGAGGAGGGGGAGGAAGGCCCTTTCATACAGGCTGTGAGCAGAGGAGCATGCCTCAATAACTGGACCATCAGGACCACCAGAGCCCGGCGAGCCTCGGGCATTACTATTACTTATCTTGATGAACCAATGACTGTGACATGCAATGAGACAACGCAACAAACAGACACAGACTCAGAGGAAGATGACATACCGGAAGAGATTGTCAAGGAAGTTGAGAATTTTGAAAATAGACCAAAGTCCAACTTGGACGAGACTGAGATTGTTAACCTGGGAGATGCAGAAAATGTCAAAGAAACACGAATCAGCGTTCACTTATCACCGTCAGAAAAGGAAGAGTACACAGAATTTCTAAGGGAATATGGGGACATATTCGCCTGGTCGTACGATGACATGACTGGTCTAAGTACATCTATTGTGGCACACAAACTGCCAACCGATCCGACTTGTCCACCGGTAAAGCAGAAGCTCAAAAAGTTCAAACTTGATATGAGTTTGAAAATCAAGGAAGAAGTCACCAAGCAGGTCAAAGCTAAAGTTCTCAGGGTAGTTGAGTATCTAACATGGTTAGCTAACATTGTGCTAGTGCCAAAGAAGGACGAGAAGGTTAGAGTCTGTGTCGACTACCAGGATCTCAACCGGGCCAGTCCGAAAGACGATTTTCCTTTACCAAACATACACATCCTGATCGACAATTGCGCCAAACATGAATTGCAATCATTTGTGGATTGTTTTGCTGGTTATCATCAGATCTGGATGGATGAAGAAGATGCCGAGAAACGGCTTTCGTTACGCCGTGGGGGATGTACTGCTACAAGATGATGCCGTTTGGGTCAAAGAATGCAGGGGCCACCTACATGAGGGATATGACTACCATTTTTAATGATATGATACACAAGTAGATCGAGGTGTATGTAGATGACGTTATCATCAAGTCCAAGAAGGCCACTGATCACATGGAAGATTTGAGGAAGTTCTTCAACAGATTGTGAAGATACAACCTAAAGCTGAATCCCGCAAAGTGTGCATTTAGGGTTCCTGCCAGAAAATTGCTTGGGTATATTGTGAGTCGCCGGGGAATAGAACATCAAAGGTCAAGGCTATTCAAGAACTTCCACCGCCAAAGAACAAGAAGGACGTGATGAGTTTCTTGGGAAGGCTTAACTATATCAGCCGGTTCATAGCACAGTCCATGGTTATCTGTGAGTCGATCTTCAAGATGTTGAAAAAGGATGCCGCCACCAAGTAGACTGATGAATGCCAGAAAGATTTTGAAAGGATCAAGGAATACCTGTCAACACCACCAGTCTTAGTCCCGCCTGAGCCAGGTAGACCTTTGCTACTCTACATCGTAGTGTTAGATGGTGCCTTCGGTTGCGTCCTGGGGCAACATGATGAAACGGGGAGGAAAGAGCAGGCCATTTACTATCTCAGCAAGAAGTTCACTCTGTATGAGGCCCGGTATTCTTTGTTAGAACGCACCTGCTGTGCTCTGACTTGGGTAGCCCAGAAGCTGAGACATTACTTCTGTGCCTATACTACATATCTTATATGAAGGATGGATCTGCTAAAGTACATCTTTCAGAAATCCATGCCCACTGGCAAGCTGGCCAAGTGGCAAATCCTGTTGAGTGAATTTGACATTGTCTATGTAACTCAGAAGGCAATCAAGGGACAGGCACTAGCAGATCACCTTGCCAAAAATCCCGTGGATGGAGAATACGGACCCCTGAAGACGTATTTCCCCGATGAAGAAGTATCATTCGTAGGAGAAGATATTGCAGAATTCTATGATGGTTGGAGAATGTTCTTCGATGGAGCGGCAAATTTCAAAGGAGTCGGCATAGGAGCAGTCCTAGTATCAGAAACCGGTCAACATTATCCGGTGTCAGCTAAGCTCAGGTTCCCATGCACTAACAACATGGCCGAGTACGAAGCCTGCATATTAGGGCTCAAGATGGCCATTGACATGAACATTCAAGAGCTGCTCGTAATCGGGGATTTAGACCTACTCATACATCAGGTCCGAGAAGAATGGGCAACTAAGAACTCTAAGATACTCCCATATCTGCACCACGTGCAGGAGCTGAGAAAGTGGTTCACAAAGACAGAATTCCGACATGTCCCCAGAATTCAGAATGAGTTCACCGATGCATTAGCTACCCTGTCGTCCATGATACAACATCCACACAAAAACTTCATTGATCCCATTCCAGTAAAGATCCATGATCAGCCGGCTTATTATGCCCACGTTGGAGAAGAAGCAGACGGAAAGCCTTGGTTTCATGATATCAGGGAATATTTGACAAACGGAGAATACCCAGAATTTGCAAATACTACTCAGAAGCGCACACTGCGGAGGTTGTCTAAGGTGTGTCAACGCAAAGGAAGCATCTAAACTGCTAGAAGAAATCCATGCTGGGACCTGCGGTCCACATATGAACGGTTTTGTCTTAGCCAAGAAGATACTCCAGGCTGGTTACTTTTGGATGACTATGGAAACGGACTGCATCCAGTACGTCCGAAAATGCCACCGCTGTCAGGTACATGCAGACATGATAAAGGTACCTCCAAACGAGCTTAATGCAACGAGCTCCCCGTGGCCTTTCGCCGCTTGGGGAATGGATGTTATTGGACCAATTGAGCCTGCCGCTTCCAACGGACACAGATTCATCCTAGTGGCAATTGACTACTTCATCAAGTGGGTCGAGGCAGCATCTTACAGAGCAGTGACTAAGAGAGTCGTGGCAGACTTTGTCCGCGACCGCGTTGTTTGACGGTTCGGGATTCCAGAGTCAATCATTAATGATAATGGCTCCAACCTCAACAGTGACTTAATGAAAGCTATGTGTGAAACCTTCAAGATCAAACACAAGAATTCTACAGCCTACAGGCCTTAAATGAGCGGAGCTGTGGAAGCCGAAAATAAGAATATCAAGAAAATATTGAGGAAAATGATAGAGAAGCATAAACAGTGGTACGAGAAGTTATCATTTGCTCTGTTGGGGTATCGCACCACTCTCCGCACATCAACTGGGGCAACCCCCTATATGCTGGTTTATGGTACAGAAGCCGTCATTCCCGCCGAAGTAGAAATCCCTTCCTTGAGGATCATACAAGAAGCTGAGCTCGACGACGCAGAATGGGTAAAGAGTCGCTACGAGCAGCTAGCTCTTATAGATGGAAAAAGAATGAATGCAGTTTGCCACGGTCAGCTTTATCATAACAGAATGTCCAGAGCCTTCAACAAAAGAGTCAAGCCGAGACAGTTCACACCGGGGCAGTTGGTGTTAAAGAAAATTTTCCCGCATCAGGATGAAGCCAAAGGGAAATTCTCTCCCAACTGGCAAGGTCTATACATGGTTCACCGGGTTCTGACAGGAGGAGCCCCTATACTTGCAGAAATGGACGGGGAAGTTTGGCCAAAACCAATCAATTCAGATACAGTCAAGCGCTACTATGTGTAATATTATGCTTTCCTATATAATGTAATTTGAACTACGTCTGACCTGATTCCCGTTTAAGAGGGGATATGTAGGCAGCCTTATGGGTTCGGTCACAATTCAATAAAATTTTCATTTTCCCCGCAATTGGAAACTGGGGCAGAATTTTGAGGAGGACCCTCAAAATTCCGAAGTAATTTCAGCCAATCATCATGCAGCCATCAGAAGTATCAACCCATTAAACTGGGGCAGAATTTTGAGGAGGACCCTCAAAATTCCGTAGCAAGAGAGGTTGCAATGTCCTGAGCCACGTCACAGTGGTCGGTTCATCTAAAAGCTATTTCTTAAATATATACTTATGTCATATTTTTTTACAAACCCGTGCATGTTTATCATCGGAATCGCTTGTTCAGCGGCGCTACCCCAATGATACATACCGTATCACCAGATCAAAGCCGAACAGGTCGAGCAAGGCCAGCAGGGATACGAACTAACCTCCCCTCTACAAAACTCACGATTTTTCTTTGGATGCAGGCATTTGGATTGCGAAAGCATCTGACTTACTATACACCTACAAGACGAACACTGTTCATGAATACAACTCTCAGGATTGTTGCACTTACCGATTGGCCATCCAAGCACGCCAATGATATCCCCTGTGTCACAATATCCCCAGCGATCCCGACATCGTAACTTGCTATCAGCTAAGAAACTCTGTTACCAATTGCCACTTCATTTTTATTTTTGCATTGCATAAGGCTACCATTCTGCCTTCCGAAACTAAACACTGTCTCCATCTGCATTTTCTGCATTGCATAAGGCTACCATTCTGCCTTCCGAGACTAAACACTGTCTCCATCTGCATTTTCTGCATTGCATAAGGCTACCATTCTGCCTTCCGAGACTAAACACTGTCTCCATCTGCATTTTCTGCATTGCATAAGGCTACCATTCTTCCTTCCGAGACTAAACACTGTCTCCATCTGCATTTGCATGGCTGAAAGATTGCCGCTTTATTTGCACTTGCATGGCTGAAAGATCGCCACTTTATTTACACCTGCATGGATGAAAGATCGCCACTTTATTTACACTTGCATGGCTGAAAGATCGCCGCTTCATTTCACATTTGCATGGCTGAAAGATCGCCACTTCATTTCACATTTGCATAGCTGAAATATCGCCACTTCATTTGCACTTGCATGGCTTGAAGATCGCCACCTATCGCATTTCATGGGCTGAAAGATCGCCAAATACTGCATTTCATGGGCTGAAAGATTGCCGCTTCATTTTACATTTACATGGCTGAAAGATTGCCGCTTCATTTCACATTTGCATGGCTGAAAGATCGCCACTTTGTTTCACATTTGCATGGCTGAAAGATCGCCACTTCATTTGCACTTGCATGGCTGAAAGATCGCCACCTATCGTATTTCATAGGCTGAAAGATCGCCACCTATCGTATATCATGGGCTGAAAGATCGCCACCTATCGCATTTCATGGGCTGAAAGATTGCCAAATACTGTATTTCATGGGCTGAAAGATCGCCAAATTATCTGAAGGCGTCATTGTTCGGGGGCACCATTTACATAGCCTGAGAACGCCATGTCATGGCCTGAATATCCCTTTAATCTATTGCATATCATTATTCAAAGGCATCATGGTTCGGAGGAATCATTCTCATAGCCTGAGAGCATCATTTCATGGCTTGTGAATCCTTTATCATACGCTTCATAGCCCAGGACGTCATGGTCTGAGGACGTCATCCTAACCGTCCAAAGGCGACATTCATGGTCCGATGGGAACTTGCATCACGTTTAAGTTTATGCACAATATATGTCTGCATTTGTTTATTTGCAGGTAAACCGGCAAGCAAAGTCCATCTCGGCAGGAGCGATTCCACTCCAGCTCCCCGCAGCCCTATCCTGAATATTGCTTCCGTACTTGAAAGTCCCCATCGGCATACTCCGTCGATGGATCCCGAACTACATATGGCATGATTCCTGTAAGACCAGGGATATGTAGGCAGCTCAGAAGCTAGAGCCAAACCTCTTCAAACCATTTTGTTCGGTCAAAATTGGCCATCATATCTTTACTCGACAACTCTTCCATCCTTCCCGGGTAAAGAGGGGCAGTTGTTGATACCCAATTTTTCCCTGTATTTTTAAATATGCAAAATACCTTCAAAATAGTCTATATATGCATATATAAGCATATCCCAAGGTTTCATTATTTTTTTTAATTTTTTCAAAGATATTAAATTAATTTATTGCATAGTTCTTTTCTCCGAGACATATGGCAGCGCTAAGAGATGAGATCCTTGCTTTAAACAAGAGCCAAATGAACCGCTTCATGAGATTTGGGAAAGGTATTGGACGATGGTTTAAGAATGTCTGAATAATGATATGGCCGAAGCCATGATCCAACAAACATACTACCATGGCATCAACACTACAAACCAATGTGTAGTTAACCAACTCGCCGGGGGAAACTTCATGAATACGCCATATGCTGAAGCGTATGAAATACTTAATGAGATGGAGGATACTACTTTTGCAGGGCAAAGTCGAGCTAATGTGCCACAAGGTGACCCTAATGTTATTCGCCTACACAAGGAGCTCCAAGACCACAGCCAAGCTATAGCCGAGTTGATTACTACCATGAACCAATTGGCCAAAGTTCAGTTGCAACAAGTTCAAGGGCCAAAACAAGTGAATGCCATGGAAGGGGTGAATATGATGGTCAACAAGAGAAGGCAATGAGGTCAACAAGTTCAAAGCAATCGGATCAATTTGAGCAAAGTGGTAGTGATTACAATCAAGATGATGTATATGATGATCAAAGTGAAGAGGTTCAATATGTGAACAATTACCAAGGTCAAAGGGGCAATGCTCCGAATCAACAACAGTGGAGATCACAAGGAAATTGGGGAAATCAAAATCAACAAGGAAATTGGAATAGTGGTAACAACAACAACCAAGGCAATTGGGGGAACAACAACAATCCAAATTGGGGTAACCAAGGAAACCAAGGCAATAACAATCAAAGGGGTTGGAACTGTGAGCACGTGATTTTTGTCTCGCTTGAATTACTCCTATAGAATTCTTAAAATTAGGATTTTCCTTTTTTATTATTTGATTTTTAGGAATTAATTGCATGATTGTCGTGTTTATTTGCATTTTTCTGTGTGCATTTTTTAATTTAGCATAATTCATCTAAAAATACAAAAATACGCATTGCATTGGCATTTAGGACTTAATTTTACATTTCTTAGATTAATCAGTAATTAAGGTTTTACAAAATATAAAAATCAAAACAAAATTTATATGCTGTTTGGTTTAAAATTTTAGCTTCGAATTTTATTAGTTTTCTTTAAATTGGTATTTTTTATTAGTTCTAGGTAGGTTTGTTTAATCTTTTAGGTTTAATTTTAGCTTTAGTATTTGAAAAAATAAATAAAAGAAAATGAATTAAAAGAAATTGGAAAATTGAAAAGAAAAGGAAAATAAAGAGGTTTTTTTTGTTTCAGATTTTTGGACCTTGTCCAATTTCTAAAAAAAGCCAAGCCGAAACCCCTCAATTCGTCTAAATTCCACCCAGACCCAATTTTATTCACCCCGTTTCCAGCCCAAACCACCCAGATCCGGTCCAGCACCCCTATGACCAAACAACGTCGTATTGCTCCTCAGTTGATCTCAACCGTCGAGGTTGATTGATCTAACAGTTGAGAACTGAGGAGCCCTTCATATAATAATGTCCAAACGCATCCCTACCCCCCCATCTCACCGTCTCTCAAACCCCTTAAAGACTAACCCTAATTCCGCCGTCCACCACCGCGAACCGCCGGCGGCAATCGTCCAATGCCCCTCAAAATTATACCAGAGCCTCCTCTCCCTCTCCCCATCACCAATCCCTTCTTAGTTTCCTTCAAATCCCACCCAAACCTCTCAAATCGATGAAACCCTAGCGTCGCCATGGATTCCTCCGCTGTGTCCGGCGGCGCTACCTCCAACCCTCACCAAATAAACACCACAGAACCACCAAAGTACCCTCATGCTAAATCCACAACCTATTTCCTTCGAATACCCCTCAAGATCCTCGAATTTCAAATCAAAAATCAAGCCCTAAGAGTTCAACCTGGATTTTGAATCTGCGAGGCTTCTTCTCCAGTTTTCACAAGTTTAGGGCTCGATTTAGTCACGAAATAATGCTTTTCATTTGTTCTTGGCAAAGAACAAACGATTAACATCATTTCGAGACTCAAATCGAAGGCCAGTCATGTTCGAGTTTAATTGGTGACTTTTCTTAGTTTATTTTGCTTATTTCACCTTGTATTTGAATTTTAATTTGGTCGTTCACACCTGTTTTGTGGTTTGTGCATTGATTCTTGCTTGCCCAGTTTTCTTAGATTTTTGTTTTAGGTTTCCAGTTTCTGATTTTTCCTTCTCCTTGTTCGTACTGATTATAGCATGATTCTGTTTGTTGATTAATTTTGTTGAGTTTAAGTAGTTAATTCAAGCCTAAAGTTAGGGCTATTTGGATTTGTATTCCAATTTTGGGGGTTTGTTATGATTGGATGTCGTTTGGTTATTTCTGAATGATTCAAAGCCCTTGTAGGTAACTATGGTCATCACTGACCAAGTTAAAAGGGCTGGTATAGTTGGACTTGGGGTTAGCTTAACCTAGGGTAATAATTTCAGGGGTAAATACAAGGGTAATCAAGGGAATATTGCGTAGATTAAATTAAAGAATCTTGCAGAAACAGAAAATAGAAGCCCCTAGAAGCTTCTAGATGGGGGTTACAATTTGACTTTTAGGATTTGAGTAGTATAACTTGGAAAACAAGTGAGGATTCTAAGGACTTTTAAGCAAAAACTGAAAATTAAGAAGGACTGGAGGGGTAAAAAATAAATTTGAAGTTTGCCCTACTTGTTTGCCTATGCAAGGCATTGTATCCTTGCCTTGCAAGAGAGTTTTTAGAGAGCCTGCAGAATTTAGGAGCTGAAAATACACCATATTCTAGGGACCTAGAAATCAAATTCTAGAATTTGAAGAGCTGAAATCCTGCAAAGAGATTTTATAAAAGTTTCCAGGAAAGAGCACAAATGGCTAGAAATTAGACAAAACAATACTGTTCTATTGATCCTTCTGTTACAATTTGAAGAATTTTCAGACTGCTGAAGCTATTCAGTACTTACTCAGGGTAGAAATGGATTGAGATTGAACCTATTTGAAGTTTTCTGGTTTATTTTGACTGGAGTGGGATTTTGGGGCTATTTTTATCTCATTTTTGGCTTTAGATGGGTTGATTTTGTTGCTGACTCTCCATACTACCTGCTGATACTCCTTCTCTGTTTTTATCTTCAAATCTCCAGGTATCTATCCTCAATTCTGAAGATGTAACTCTCTATTTGAAGATGAAATAAGAGTTGAGGCATGAACACATGAATTTCTGTTGAATTTTTGGTCTTATAGGCTTTCAATTCCATGAACTATTGTAGAACTAATTAGATTCCTAAGCTTAAATCTACTTGAGGACTGTTAAATGCTCTAATATACATCTGAGCACACTTGTTATATTAGCTTCTTTTTTTTTCATACCTTTAAATGCATTGATATCATTCTATTTAAGGTGAATAGATGAGTGTTGATGTAATTGTATGATTTGAAAAATTATGTTGTCTGCACTTACATGGATGGAAAACACATCAGTAGCTTTAGATTCATGAAATATTGTCAAGTCATTGTAGTCAACCTCAAGTATATAGTTAGTATGGTATTGTAAGGAATTAATATGTCCAGGTACAACACATTTGATACTGGTTTGCACTGCATTTTCGAGTCAAATTTTCAGTGTTTCGAGCCTGGACACCTGAGCTCTTAAGCTCATACTGGGTTTTTTTAGGAAATTGATTTGGTAGTATGTCAATAATTGTTTTAGTTGCTTTTAATTGGATTATGATTAGTTTGTGATTGGAAACTCATTTGTTTGGATATTAAATCAGTAGTTTCGAATTAAAAAAAATTAATTAATAAACAGAAATTCAAATTCATTTTCATGTATCTGTTATTTGAAATGCGAGTAATATAAGAGGTTGCCCAGGTGATTGAAAATTAGCCTGGTTGTTGATACATGGGCCCAAATAAGTAACCCCTTTAGCTGAAGCCCATTTCTTTTTTAATTTAGGTCCTAGTTTGATTGTTGGGTTGGTTACAATTAAAAAATACCGGAATCAATTGGGCCTTCAATAAGCCCAAGCTTGACTCCAAGCTGTCATTTCTCTCTTAAAGGGATGTTTGGGCCGGTCCGCACCCTCACATAGTCCTGGCCTGTCGATATTAGATAATTTAGTTCCTTCCTTAAATAGTTTGAGGAGGGCCATATTTGATAATACATTAGTCCATGGCCTTCCCGAATTTTAATTAGGACATGCTTTTAACATAAAGTTGAGGAGAGTCATGCCAAATAAAATCATACAAATGCGTGGCCCTCTCTAATTATGCCTTTAAAATCCTTAGAACTCGGGACGTGCCATTCAGCGAATTTTCGTGGCCTCCCGCAAAGTTATCAACACGTTAGTCGCTTCAGGCGCGTATTCTAATAATCTACTTTCCTAAACTCGGGTGCACATTTATGTGACCCAAATCCAAATCTCAACGATGTTAAAATATGTCAAAAATCACGGGTGCATTTATGTGACGTGGTTCGAGACGTGTTTTAATAACGTTGTAATTTTTCTTAAAATTAATTTAAAGCGGTAAATAATTTAAAATTGCACTATAGGTTGAAACATGTATTAAAATCAGGTAATAGGCCAATTATGATAGTTTAAGCGACCGTGCTAGAACCACGGAATCCGGGGGTGCCTAACACCTTCCCCCGGGTTAACAGAATTCCTTACTCAAGAATTTCTGGTTCGCAGACTTCACTTGGAAAGTCGAAAATTTCCTCGATTTGGGATTCAAGATAAACCGGTGTCTTGGGACACCAGAAACCAAACCTATCCCAAGTGGCGACTCTGATCATTAAATAATACCATTTCGAATAATGTCACTTAAAGTGGAAAAACTCCCTTATACACTATCCTTCGGGGGTGGTGTGTAAAAAGGAGGTGTGACAGCTCTGGCGACTCTGCTGAGGAAACGAACCCAGAACTTCGGTTCAGGGTTCAAGAATTCGAGCTTAGAATAGCTATTATATTTGGCTTTATCTGTTATCTGATTTTCCTACATGTTTCAGCCTAATGTTCTAAGTGCTTTACCGCTTTGATATTATCTGAATTGTATATAAACTGCTACGAAACCCTTCTCTTCTCATCTTCGGGGATGTTCTCACTGGTCGAGACTCCCTATTCTGTTAGTGTCATACCTTAAAGTAAGAAAGAGGCTCAGACAAGTTACTAAGCCGGATGGCCTTTTGGTTCCCGGTACGTAGCCCCCTCCTCGACTCGAGTTGTCCGCTCGGGTACACAGTCTAGAGCATATACCCAGGGTTTAAACTTAGTATGACAAAGCCTCATGCCGGATCCCTAGTAGGAATGTTTGTTTGCATCACGTGCATTTGATTTAGGGGACTCAACATAGGGGTTGGGTCCGTCTAGGACAGGTGACCTGAAATGAAAAGACCATCCTGATGCATCCTACTTGCTACTTGTGCATTTATTAGCTTCGGATCTGCATGTTGACCGGCTTGTAAATAATGGGAGAAATTTGGAAAAAAAGGAATAATTGTGTTAGGGATAAGTGAGTTAATCACCCATTTTGAAAAAACCAATGCCCAAATAGTACCGAAACTCTGCCGAATTTTTGAGAAAAGAAAAAGAAGGTTTTGTTTTCAAAAAAAAAATATAGTTGGTTTTGTCAAAACTGCCCGAACTACGCCAGTTTGATTCTCACCGGATGTGGGATACGTAGGCAACCCCCATCGGGTCCAACTTCACTTTTTGCAGAAATAGCCCAAAAATAACAAAATTTTAATTTTTGTCACAAATAAGTCGGTGATGCCATTCTTGTTTAAAATAAGCCGAATGTCCCCAAAAGGGCGCCGGAAGGCTGTTTTGCAAGAACAGCCACCTTGGGTCATTTTCAACGGTTAGCAGGCACAGTCTTAAAATCTTCTTCCGTGAAGTGCTAAAAGGTCGTATCTGCAGAACCGGGTTTTTGTTTTTGAAATTTTTAATAAAAGAAAATGGTGTCACTTTTTCTTTTTAGATCAAAATGAGTTATTAAATCACCTTAATAAATGTGCAGGATGAGCACAATTCAAAATGAACCTTTCTCAATCATGAACAAAATCCCCTTGGAGTTGCATATGTGGTGGAATGATCTAGGTGAAGCAGGGCAAGACGAGGTCAAGAAATATTTGGGAGGTCTTACTGGTTTGTTGGAGATTAGGCCCAGGGGAGACATCATAAGGGCATTGGTTACATGCTGGGACCCGGCGCACAATGTGTTCCATTTTTCAGATTTTCAACTCACCCCGACCTTAGAAGAAATAGCCGGGTACATTGGGAGTGCTGAGGTTCCTTTAAGACACAAGTACTTGGTTGCCCCGAGAATCATAACTGTGCATAGATTCGTAGACTCACTGAAGATAAGCAGGGGGGTCCACAACCCGGATTTGGCAGCTGGCTTTTGTACTCCACAATTTATATCCCAGAGATATGGCCACATAGGGGGTTCAACAATCCGGAAAACAAAATATGCAGCAAAGGAAACCGCCTCAAATGGGAAGAACATAGACGTTTTGCTTTTATGGTGGTCTTCTTGGGGCTTCTGGTGTTCCTAGGAAAAATGGAAATATTGACATAAAAAAGCTGGGGTCGTCAGCACTTTACTCACCCAGGACAAAAGCACCCTTGCGCCCATGATAGTAGCTGAAATCTTCCGCGCTCTCACAGCCTGCAAAGCCGGAGGAAACTTTTTTGAGGGGTGCAATTTGTTGTTGCAAATGTGGATGATTGAACACCTATGCCATCGTCCTCAATTCATGAGTTATGGGTCAACAGAGAAAACCTGCATAGAGGAATTTTATACGAGGATTGATAGGATCAGCTTGCCTGAAGGGGTTACAGGATGATTATCATACTTTCGGTCCCTCACTGCCAGCCAAATAGAGTGGACGTTTGGATGGTTGCCTGTGGATGAGATCATATATATGCCAGCAACTAGGCCTCACTTCCTTTGATGGGT
>NW_017676295.1:46765-47794 GCF_001879085.1 Nicotiana attenuata
GTGCAACATTATGGAAAAATTCACTATCGAAAAATTGAAAACAAGGGTTATCACTATCAAGAATAATAGGAGCAGCAGGACGGGTAACAGGTCTGGGTCGGGGAGCCGGGGGAAGGGTAGTAGGTTGGAGACTACTTTCACCAATTTTAGCTTTTCCCTTACCACCAAACATTTTTTTCAAAGAAAATGCCATATTAATTACAATTATGCAAACTAAACACACAAAAATATATTCTTAAAACTTAAGAGTTGGAACGAGTTTACCGAATTGCCGAACAACTTCTTGAAAATTGAAAATCGTTGAAGACTTGAAGACTTGAATACTTCAATTCACCAACTTCACAATTTTTCACGAAATTGCAATAATAAAATAAGCAATTATAGAAGAGAAATTAGATATAGATTGAGAGAGATTGAGAGAGATTGAGATAGATTGATGAATTGGTGAGTAAAAATGAAAGAATGAGGTGTATTTATAGTTGAGAATTGGGAAAAAGTGTAATTATATAAAGTTTGGGGTTAAAATAAAGTTTGGGGGCCAAATGGCTATTTTTTAAAGTTCCAAACGGTTGAAAATCAAAGGCCAACGGCTAGATTTTAAAATCTGACCGTTGATCATTTTTAAAAAAAAAAATTTTTTTTAAAAAAAGAGCCGTTGGAGCCCGTTAGGACCGTTAGGCCCGGTTGAACCGGCCCAGGACCGCCTGCCGGTCCCGGGCTTAGCGGTCCCAGTCTCGTGGGCCTCATGCAAGGGACCAGCCCGCCACGGGCTTTCTACACCATCAGGGACCGGCCCGCCGGGACCGTTTAGCCCGTTAAGACCGCGGGCCCGGTCCGGTCCCGGTCCCAGACCGGCCCACAATACAACATTATGTTTAGTATAAAATCCTATGCTCTACTATCTCTCAAACCCCATGAATCTCCCTAAAGCATCTCTGTTCTGTAACTGTGTTCTAATTAACACTCCTGAATCTATGTCTTACTACCTGCACCAAGTGCAGAGGACTTCTGCCTGTTATGTGTTTACCA
>NW_017676296.1:0-12107 GCF_001879085.1 Nicotiana attenuata
ACTCAAAATTAAAGTCAAAAAAAAAAGTGCAAATTAAACTATGTTTGTGGATTTTCCATTTCATGAGACGATTGACTTTCAAATTAATCTAAAAAAAAATGTAAAATTAACTCCTAAATGCATATGCACATTTTTTGTTTTTTTATTGATTAAACAAAAATCAAAATGCACAGACAAATGCAAATAATTAACACAGAATGCCACGAAAAGTCAACAAACTTGCAAGTAATGAGAAGAAATCATTTTGTTTTGAATTTATGGGAATAATTCATATATATAGGGCAAAAATCACGTGCTCACAGCTGCCCCTCTTTGCCCAGAAAACACGAAGAGTTTTCGTGCAAAGATAAATGAGCGGAAACGAGCGATTTTTGCCCGTTCGAATATTCCGTGTGAAGCATTTTGAAAGAGTTGACCGCACCCTGCTTCCGAGGTTGCCTACATATCCTGGGCTAAACAAGAATCAGGTCAGTGTAGTTCGGGAAGGTCTGGTAGCTGCGACTACCATGAAGCTGTGGTTTCACTGTTGCTGCTGCTGCTGCTGCCGCCTACTGAACCCCCCTTATTACACCGTGTCAAAATAAAAAGAAGCTAGACTAAGCTACGATCTATGAATTACAAAATTCCTATTTATGTCTTCTAACTTGTTCTTGTGTTGTCCTGAACTTGTATCTTGTACTCTTCGGATGGTATTCCTGTTGTTGTTTTGCATTGTGATTGGCAATATTGCTGTCATTCCTCCGAATGATGCTTGATTGTTACCACTTGAAACATGTGTCCATTTTCCAGGTGGGCTCCTGACTGCTAATAATCTGAAAATGAATGCCTCTATTCTCCAGGCGGGCTCCTGATTGCATAAAGCTTGGAATAAATGCCTCTGTTCTCCAGGCGGAGCTCCTGATTGCCAGAAACTTGAAAATAAATGCCTCTATTCCTCCAGGACGGCTCCTGATTACTAATATCTTGAAAATAAATGCCTCTGTTCTCCAGGCGGGCTCCTGATTGCCAGAAACTTGAAAATAAATGCCTCTATTCTCCAGGCGGGCTCCTGATTACTAATATCTTGAAAATAAATGCCTCTGTACTCCAGGCGGGCTCCTGATTACTAATATCTTGAAAATAAATGCCTCTGTTCTCCAGGCGGGGCTCCTGATTGCTAAAACTTGAAAATAAATGCCTCTATTCTCCAGGCGGGCTCCTGTATTCAAAAATAGACAAACAACAAAAGAAAAGAATTTTCTGCCCCAGTTTGGTGGCCGGGCACATCATGTTACCAAACACTACTAAAAATCTAAAAGCTAAAATTTGAATTGTACTTCCCTTGTTCTCCAGGTGGGCGCCTGACTGCTGAAATGTAAAATGCATTCCCTTGTTCTCCAGGTGGGCGCCTGATTGCTTGAATTCGAAATGTATTCCTTGTCCTAGGTGGGCGCCTGATTTGCTGAACTTGAAATGTATTCCTGTTTCCAGGTGGGCGCCTGATTGCTGAATCCTGAAATGTATTCCCTTGTTCTCCCAGGTGGGCGCCCTGATTGCTTGAAACTTAAAAATATATTCCCTTGTTCTCTAGGTGGGCGCCTGACTGCTGAAACTTGAAATATATTCCCTTGTTCTCCAGGTGGGCGCCTGATTGCTGAATTCGAAATGTATTCCCTTGTTCTCCAGGTGGGCGCCTGATTGCTGAAACTTAAAATATATTCCCTTGTTCTCCAGGTGGGCGCCTGATTGCTGAACTTGAAATGTATTCCCTTGTTCTCCAGGTGGGCGCCTGATTGCTGAATCCTGAAATGTATTCCCTTGTTCTCCAGGTGGCCGCCTGATTGCGACAAAAATAAAGAAAATTTTCTGCCTCTGTTTCAATCAAAGAAAATTTGTTAATGTAAAATGGTGGTTAGCTACTGGCATTCTTGTTGGCCATGCTTCCGCTTCCGACTTTGCTCTGACTTGCTTCTTCGGACTTGCTTTGACTTGTCACGATTCCCCAATTGACTTTCAACCCTCTGATCTTGATGACCCACATGTTTTACCTCGTACCACTGTTTGGTGTTTCTGTTCCCTTTTTGTGAACCTTGCTTCTCCCTCACAACCATCTGATTATTACTCTGATTTCCATCGGTCCTCTATGTTTTGTGTTCCCACCTTGGTGTGCCATCTAACTGAGAGGCCGGTAATTAGCTTTGACATCCTTCTTTTGTTTTTTGAATAGAACTGACACTAAAGCATCTTGTGGACAGACTTCAAAGAGAATGAAATGCAATGACCTCGAATGGTGGAAAAACTCTTGAAAACGAATGAGTTGTAATGAAGAGAAAAGGATAGGACTTATCTGAGTGGAGAGGCTGATTCCGTTGATCATGCCATGCATTTTGGTTTCCAGCCTAGTCTGTCCCACCACTCAATTATCAGTTACCACATTTGTTATCTCATACTTTCACGCCCGACTCTCACCAAACTCAAACCTTGTTTGTTTTGCCATGTTTCGAACAACCTTCAACCACAGGCTTCTTTCATTTGCCCAACTGAAAGATCTCACTTTCGCCTTACAGTGCCCGTGAGGGTTTTCACCAATAAGACTCTCTCATTTTTATTTCCCTCAACTCACATCGCCCTATGGTGCCCGTGGGGGTTTTTACCGATAAGACTCTCTCATTTTATCCTTTTCCTTCTGTCACCAGAGTGTTGTCTCCAACATGAGTCGCTTTACCTAACCGTATTGGCATTTCTGAAAACTGATCAGAAGGTCTTTCTTTGGACCGTAATGTGGCTTTTGGCCGGGTTTTAGAAAGAAAGGTATAAAGGCTCAAAATAATTCAAATGTGGGTTCGACATTACAACTTTCGGAATCATATCTCTTGCAACAACCATAACTTCTGCCCCAGTTTCTTCTTTGGGATTCTTGGATTTTTCTGTTGTTGTGACTGAACCTCAGTGAGGCTGCCTACGTACCCTTTCGGGATCAAGTCAAACGTAGTTCAGGACAGAGGACTACTTTTCTGTGGCGATCTTTCTTTCTTCCACTTTTCCTTTTCTTTCTTTTCATTTTTCTTCTTTTTCTTTTCTTTTCTTCTCTCTTTGCTCTTTCCTTTTCTTCTTTTCATGCCTTGGTATTTGATTTGGCTTCGTTCTTGATCTTGAACTTGTAGCTTGAGTGCTTGAACTTGTAGCTTGTAGAGAAATCTGCGGTGTTTGATCCACGAGCTCTCTGCTTGCTTCTTGTTATAACTTCTGGTATCTTCTAGCTTTATGAAGACCTCTATTTATAGTTGTAGGGGTTGATGTGGCTCTGCGATTTGATTGGTCCGTTTGAATTGGCCTACTATCCAGACACTTGGCATGATTTAATTGGCTCGTTTATTTGGCTTGGATTGCCACATTACTTGACACATGTCATGATTTTATTGGCTCATTTACTTGTCTTGGATTGCCACATCACTTGACACATGTCATGATTATGTTGGCTCGTTCTTTTGACTTGAATTGCCACATCACTTGACATGTGGCATGAGCCTGGGCTTTAAGACGGGCTACTAGCCATTTGGACTTTGGGCTAAGGAAGTGGGCTTATCATTCAATTTGTAGTCCAATTAAATGGACTAGCCCAACACATATATATTGGATTTAATTAATTAGACCAATTTACTAGCTACAATATTTATTTGGACTAATATTTTCACGACCCCAAACCGGCCCGGTCGTGAAGGCGCCTCTCGTGAAGATAAGGCCAGCCGACACAACACTCACATTAACCCTTTTATCATTGAGAGTCATTTTTAAACCTTTAATTAAAAAATAATATTTCACAATATAAGTCTGAAGGAACAGTGCGGAATTAATATACAAGCCCGACATCGGGGTGTCACTAGCCATGAGCATCTACCAAGGTCTGAATACAACAACAGTAAAAATGTACAAAGTACAGAAATGAAAGTGAGAAGGAAGAAGCGGTGCTGCGAACGTCGTGCAGCCACCTTGCTAACTCTGATGACTCCGCGTCAGAGCAACTAGCACCCGCTACCGGGTTCCGAAATACCTGAATCTGCACACGAGGTGCAGGGAGTAATGTGAGTACTCCAACCCAGTAAGTAATAAGAGTAAATAAAGACTGAGCAGTAGGAAACAATGAATCCACATTTTACATTAGGCTCAATAAGCACAACAGGCTTTCAAATCATAAAACGAGTCAATCGTCTCATTTTAAATTCAGCTTTTCGGTAAAAATCATTTAAAATACCTTCCCGCAATTTCAGTAGGGGTTCAATATCATTTGTGATAAAAAAAGGATGAAAACTATAATCGGCCCCTCGGGCAAAACATAGTTCGTAAAACAGCCCCTCGGGCAAAACCGCAATCATAAACGCCTAATAACTTGAAAATCTCAGTGGAAATAACCAATGCCAAATCAGTGATTAAATTCTGAGCATCTCATAACCCCATTTTAAATAAAAGTTGTTTTAAAACATTTGTTCAACATTTCGACAGAGGCTCAACATAAAAATGAGTGAAAATCACTAAATCAACATATTTGAAAGAAATTCACTTTAAGGAGGAGTGAAATCAATAAGTTCATAAACAGGCCTCTCAGCCAAAGCATCACTCATGTGCATGTATATATCTATCGCCCCTCGGGCTAGCCTCTTGTCACTCGTGACTCATCTCTTACCAGTCAATACTCGCACTCAGCATTCACGCTCAATAGGTACCATATAGTAACCGCTGCGGCGTGCAGCCCGATCCGTATATCTCGTCGACGGCGCTCACTGGGGGTGTGCAGACTCCGGAGGGGCTCCTACAGCCCATGCACTATATCGCTGCGGCGTGCAGCCCGATCCAACCTATCGCTGCGGCGTGCAGCCCGGTCCGTATACACACACACACACACACACACACACACACACACACACACACACACACATATATATATATATATATATATATATATATATATATATATATATATATATATATATATATNATATATATATATATATTGCTGCGGCGGCAGCCCCATCCATAGACATATAATCCTCACAACTAGGCCCTCGGCCTCTCTCAGTCATTAACCTCACCATCAGACTCTCAGTCATCAATCTCACAATCAGACCCTCGGTCTATCTCAGTAAAACAGGGAACTCAGCCCAAAACAGTTTCCACATTTTTAAGAATATAATGATAAAGCCAGATTTGAGTAATAAACAGGTAAAACATGACTGAGGATATGCTTTCAACCAAATAGAGTGAGGACAGATAGTAAAAATGCTCCTAAGGGTCTCAACAAGTCGGCACAAGGCCCCAAACATGGCATACAACCCAAAATATAATAACATCAAACAATTAACTATCAAATACGCATTAAAATAGACGTTCGGGATGGACTAGGTCACAATCCCCAGCGGTGCTCTACCCCACGCTCGTCATCTAGCGTGTAAGTCACCTCAAAGTAGCACAACGATGTGTAATCCGGGGTTTCAAACCCCTAGGACAGTATTTACAGTCATTACTTACCTCGAACCGGCGAAATCTGTAGCTCGCGACGCCTTTGCCCCTCAAGTTAGCCTCCACGACGCGTCGAATCTATCCAAAATCAGAACGAATACATCACAATATGCTAAGGGAACAAAGCCCAAGCAAAAACAATCAATATCGGCCACAAATCCCGAAATTACCAAAACCCGAGCCCTGGGCCCACTTCTCGAATCTCAGAAATTTTCACATCAATAGATTCCTTATCTTCCCACGAGTTCATACATATCAAAAGTTCTCAAATCCGACCTCAAATGGTCCTTCACATCCCAATTCAAAAGTCCAATTTCTCAAGCCCTAGTTCTTCAATTTTTAGGCTTAGTTTTCATGAATTTCTAGGTGGATTTCACAATATAATCGAGTTTTAAGACCAAGATTCTTACCTCAAATCGATTCCTCTTGAATCCCTCTTTAATTTCCTTCAAAAATCTCCAAAAATGAGCAGCCATGGGTTAAAATAGACCCACATTCGCGAACAAGATGATTTTAAAAACATTCTGCCCAGGGATATTTTCTTCTATGCGATCGCGAGAAGACCTTCGCGATCGCGAAGCACAAATGCTCAGCCCTCAGATTTAACTCTATGCGAACGCAACAGATCCCATGCGAATGCGATGCACTGCCGTATTACTCAATGCGATCGCGGACCACCCTCCGCGTTCGCGATGAACAATTTCCAACCAATACCTCAGGTCCACTTTACTCTATGCGAACGCGACCAGCCCTAAGCGTTCCCGATCAACGATTTCACCCAGCTATGCAATCACATCCCTACTTGTGGGAATGCGAAGAAAAATTTAACTGCTCCCTCCCAAGCTTCTATGCGATCACGAGAGAACCAACGCGATCATGATGAACAAAATGCCAGAACTGAAACCAGCAATTTTCTGAAGTCCTCAAAGCATGAAATTGATCCGCTTAACCTCCCGAAACACACCCGAGGCCCTCGGGACCTCAACCAAGCCTACCAACATAACCCATAACATCATTCAAACTTGATCAAAACACCTCAAACAACATCAAATTACTCAAAACTCATCGAATTCAAGCCTAAGTTTTCCAAAAACTTCCGAAATACACTTTTGATCAAAAACCCGACCAAACGACGTCCGAATGACCTGAAATTTTGCACACATCCCAAATGACATAACGAAGCTACTGAAACTCTCGGAATTCCATTCGGACTCCCGGATCAAAATTTCACCTACCAACCGGAATTCGCCAAAATACTAACTTCGCCAATTCAAGCCTAATTCTACACAGGACCTCCAAAACCAATTCTGATCACTCTCCTAAGTCATAAATCACCTCCCGAAGCTAACCGAACCATAAAAATTCCGATCCGAGCTCATATATAAATAAGTCAACTCTTGGTCAAACCTTTCAAATTCAAAGCTTTCAATTGAAACTGTTCTTTCAAATTTAATCCGATTTTTCCTGAAACCAAAACCAACGATCTACATCAGTCGTAATATATCACACGGGGCAAGTCATGCCCAAGAACTGGCGATCAAAGTGCCAAAGCTCAAAATGACCGGTCGGGTCGTTACATCCTCCCCCACTTAAACACACGTTCGTCCTCGAACGTACCCAGAGTTGTTCCAGAAGCCAACCAATAGCTGAATAACCTTACCATGCATATACCCGGGGGTGGTCCCACGTCACCCTATCTCATATAGGTCCGATAACACATAGAAACTGAAATTACACAACCCAATCTAGTCCATGAATCATAGAACCACATTTTCACTTCTAAAACCATCAATACGATCAAAACCTCACACCTATACTCTGAATAGGCCCGAACTAGATGTAATAGCCCATACCTGCAACCTCAGGTGCAATTATATGATATACCACATACTCAAACACATGTAGCGATAACTTCCATTCACAGCAGCTGCCTACAACAACCAAATACCGATAGAAAACCTCTTATCAGCTAAAGTCTCATTCCAACACTTTCATATACTGCCAACGATAAATGAATCACGCAGTAAACCATAACCATTTCTCAGATCAACCATTTATGAAGCTATTTCTCCTCTGGCAATTACCATACCAAAATTTTAAGCCGAACCTCGATATTTATCCATCAAACATGCTGAAATCGAATCCGTTTGTATTCATTACAGACCCCAACGATCTTGTCTAATCCAACACAATTACTCTGGTGACATGACACACCAAGACAGGCTAAAGCCACAACTTGCGCAGTCCGCGCACCAATAAGCAACAATTCGAACATACTCACATCATGAAACTAAGTCAAATGAAAGAGCTGTACCTCAAGCTCACCAGTACCATCACACACACGGCTGAGAACTCGTCTCGCATCATAGAAATAGAACACACGAATCTAACCCGCCAGGTCAACTTTTTCCCACATAGCTTCGCTACAACGCGTGATCCTATCCAAATACCGCTCCGCATAAAACACCTCAAGTCACTACGCTCGAAATCGACAACCACGCTCAATTGATGTCTGGAACCAAAGCAAATCATTACACCCACGGTGAAACAAATGACATACACCACGCAAACCCGATAGGACATAACCGATACGCCATTCACCCAGCAACTCCCAATTACTCTTCCCGCTCGACTTCCATTATGAAACTCCAATAGAACCGCACCATAGGTGCCTATAACCAACAGCTCATAACGTCTCACAACACATAAAGGTAACTCATAGATCCCCCTAATTGCTAATAGCTCAAAACAACCGAATCAACACATCCTTCGCCACCAGCAACTCGAAGTCAACAAAACTATCTCGATGCCGGACACGTATCCATATAGGTCTACCAATGGACCACACCTCAACTCCAGTTACACACAACAGATAAATAATCCTTCGAAGGTCCACAATAACTGAATCATAGCACATACTACTATCTTACTAACTTACCCACATTTTGCCATCCACAACCACAAGCTAAACTGTATATGAGAACTTCCAGTCTCCAAGTCCATAAAACACACGAATTACCATATCTGATCCCAATTCCGCCACTCTCATATATAACTCACCTCTAGTACCCAATCATCCCACGGGAGATACTCTAAGATTCTTCGGTGCTGCCAAGCAAACTCAAATATCAGCAGCTAACCTGACGAGAAGTGCTGCAATACTGCCGAAGTACCATCAACTCAATCACATTGCCTCTTTCTGGAACATATACCCTCGTCAAATCACCTCAATTAGCATTACCGTCTTCTTAATCATCTGGAGATCCCTTCTCAAATTATTTGAAGTTCATTTCTCTAATTATCTGAAACTGCCCGCGCTGCCTAAGAATTTATGACCTTCCATTCAAATCTGAACCGTGACCCTACATATGCAAATCTCAGTCTTACCCAACATACTGCATAAATCGTACCACTCTAGGGTAACCGTGAGAACTTCATATCCCTTCCGAGCCACAAACATCTACGTACTCAACTAGTCAAGAACTTTCCATTGGTCCCATCTAGAAGAAAATCACTATACATCCCAAGCTCCGCATGCCCATAGAAAATATACATCTCCAAACCGCGGTAAAAACCATCAAGAACTCTCTGAATCCCATTTGCACAAATCTAAATCGTCAGGACTGAATCCTTCTAACTCGACTGAACTATGCAGGTCACTAAAACCCAAGAGAATTTGCCGCGAAACACCTGTAGAAACTCATTATCTCGTAAACATCCAAGAGCTAATCATATCCTTACCATGCCAACCAGGAAGCTATCCCAGCTATCCGAATTCCCTTTCGATTTACCTTCAACTCGATACTCATTCTTGCTATAACATTACAATTCTTCAACCCAGACTTACCACACGGAACCCAAGCATAAAGCCACACCGTCTAAGGCTCATAAGTCGCCGAATACTTTCTCAAATATTCCCACGAGCACCACGATCAAAATACTTTACTCTGAAGAGACTTCCTGCGAATCTAAATCCGTTACCTTTTCCTTCATGATACTGATACATAGAATCCCATAATTAACATAGAAATACAACAATCTTGGACCCTTCCAATAAAAACTCGATTTCTAACCACATATACGACTTTGAGATACCCAATTGTTACATGAAGAATCTTGATCACATTAGAACCATTCTCGAGAGTCATTCACTTTATTCAGACTGCAATTACCCCGATCAACAGAACCGAACAACCAGTGCCTCATTGGCACTTCTGACATTGCAGCACATAACCTTACCTTAGTCAAAAATTTCCTTTACTCGAGCCATCCTCGGGCTCAATCTTCGCAAACCAGAACTGATTCACCACGTGCCTCAAATCGGAATCAACATAGCACATAACTGTGCAATCAGCTAATCAATAGCAAACTCCACCACTTGGCTCGAAGCCATAGATCAGAATACACTCAATAACTCATAACACATACTCTATTGATGCCACAATACCATAGTGAGATTAAACTCAGATCCTGTGCAAGCTTGTGAAAACACAGATCATCTAGTACTTTAAGTCTTAGGCAAATCTCGCACTCATTCTCGTAACAGTTAAGCCCACTCTCTTGAGCGACCCAAATTCAAATTGCAACACATATATTTCACTTGTAATTGAGATCTTCTAATAGACACATAAGGATCATACAGCCTCAGAACACTTCGCAGGAGATAACCCACCTGCTTTGCCTCCAACTAACATTTTTGTATACCTTCCACCGTCAAAAACTTACACAGCCACTTAGTCTCCCTGAGTCTGAACTCATACCGCAACATGAAATTTACTTCACCATCAACTGGGAAACATGAAAAGATTCTTCACACACCCATAACTCGCCGCTTCCAATTCATAGAATACATCTTGCAATCACAACATACTCGTCACGTAGCCATGCGACTGTCTCTTCCACTAATAGGGACACTATCGAACATATCAGTTCAAAGACACTTGCTCACACAATCGGCACCACAGTGCTCAAGCTATATGCAAAATCTGGCCTCAAGTCCTCCAGACTGGCCCAACATTAACTCGTAGAGATCACGTCTCGCCCCTCGATCGGGGAATCACAGGCCATCAAGGAACATCTGATACTGAGCGCTCATGCGCGCATGCGAACGCGTGGAAGGAATTTCAAGAGTTACTTTTCAAGCTGAATCAAGGACGCACGATAAGAATTCAAGATTGTGAAGTTTTCCTAAAGGTTCTGCAGCCTCTCGAGGATAAATACAGACGTCTCCGTACCGATCCGTGGGACTCTACTAAACCTGCTCATGACTCGTGAGACCTATGTAACCTAGGCTCTAATACCAACTTGTCACGACCCCAAACCGGCCCGGTCGTGACAGCCCCTCTCGTGAAGACAAGGCCAGTCGACACAACACTCACATTAACCCTTTAATCACTGAGAGTCATTTTTAAACCTTTAATTAAAAAATATTTTACAATATAAGTCTGAAGGAACAATGCGGAATTAATATACAAGCCCGACATCGGGGTGTCACTAGCCATGAGCATCTACCAAGGTCTGAATACAACAATAGTAAAAATGTACTAAGTACAGAAATGAAAGTGAGAAGGAAGAAGCGGTGCTGCGAACGTCGTGCAGCCACCTTGCTAACTCTGATGACTCCGCGTCTGAGCAACCAGCACCGGCTACCGGGTTCTGAAATACCTGAATCTGCACACGAGGTGCAGGGAGTAATGTGAGTACTCCAACCCAGTAAGTAATAAGAGTAAATAAAGAATGAGCAGTAGGAAACAGTGAATCCAAATTTTACATTAGGCTCAATAAGCACAACATGCTTTCAAATCATAATACGAGTCAATCGTCTCATTTTAAATTCAGTTTTTCGGTAAAAAATATTTAAAATACCTTCCCGCAATTTCAGTAGGGGTTCAATATCATTTGTGATAAAAAAGGACGAAAACTATAATCGGCCCCTCGGGCAAAATATTATTCGTAAAATAGGCCCTCGGGCAAAACCGCAATCATAAACGCCTCATAACTTGAAAATCTCAGTGGAAATAACCAATGCCAAATCAGTGATTAAATTCTGAGCATCTCATAACCCCAGTTTAAATAAAAGTAGTTTTAAAATATTTTTTCAACATTTCGATAGAGGCTCAATATAAAAATGAGTGAAAACAGTCACTAAATCAACATATTTGAAAGAAATTCACTTTAAGGAGGAGTGAAATCAATAAGTTCATAAACAGGCCTCTCAGCCAAAACATCATTCATGTGCATGTATATATCTATCGCCCCTCGGGCTAGCCTCTCTGTCACTCGTGACTCATCTCTTACCAGTCAATACTCGAACTCAGCATTCACGCTCAATAGGTACCATATTGTAACCCCTGCGACGTGCAGCCCGATCCATATATCTCGTCGACGGCGCTCACTGGGGGTGTGCAGACTCCGGAGGGGCTCCTACAGCCCAAGCACTACATCGCTGCGGCGTGCAGCCCGATCCAACCTATCGCTGCGGCGTGCAGCCCGATCCATAAAAGTATCGCTGCGGCGTGCAGCCCGGTCCGTACACACACACACACACACACGCACACACACACACACACATATATATATATATATATATATATATATATATATATATATATATA
>NW_017676296.1:12300-12865 GCF_001879085.1 Nicotiana attenuata
GTAAAACATGACTGAGGATATGCTTTCAACCAAATAGAGTGAGGACAGATAGTAAAAATGCCCCTAAGGGTCTCAACAAGTCGGCACAAGGCCCCAAACATGGCATACAGCCCAAAATATGATAACATCAAACAATTAACTATCAAATACGCATTAAATATATATCATATATATATTAAAATAATACTAAAAGTAAATAGTAAATCCTTCAAAATATGATATTTCTATCTTTTATTTTTCTTTTCAAAATTTTTATTCAAATTGATAGCATTTTTATTTCAAATGCTCTCTAACTATACTTTTTTTTTCTTTGCTTTTTGTCAGAATCTCATGGATTCCAAACTAAAATATTTATGGTGGAAGAATTCACCTTTAATATTATTTTAACTTACGTATATGGGTATTGGGTCAGGCTGCGTTGGGTCATTCCTATTTTAAGGGAAAATATAAAATTAATCGGCCGATCGAAACTAATTGCATTTGCTAGCCAATATATATATATATATATATATATATATATATATATATATATATAGAGAGAGAGAGAGAGAGAGAGAGAGAGAGA